>NC_089494.1:60236808-60439308 GCF_036850765.1 Saccopteryx bilineata | reverse complement strand
AAAACCAGAGGCAGTTGTTGGAACAAAGGTCAGTAGCTGAGCACAGGAAGTGAGAGCAAGAAACTCAAGAGGGAATAGGCAGTTACTCAGTCTGGTCTTTGTCATCTGGCTCAAGAATAACAGAATACAAGAGTGAGCAGTGACACAGGGGACAGAATACCCCTCCTGATGCTGGCCAACAGGAAGAATGGTACACCTTCTGTGCTGAAGACAGACATATTAGGAACCTATTATTCCATGGTGTTATTTAAAGAAAAATGAGAGTTTACATGCATACATACCCACATTCTCCCTTTAGGCTATCACTGCTATTTGCCATAAACTATCACTAAGTCAGAAGGGCAAGCTGTTCCACCTAAACTAGGCAGTCAGCCTAATTGCATGTGTGCATTACTTACCGTATTTTTTTGCTCCATAAGATGCACCCAACCGTAAGACACACCTAGGGTTTTAAGAAGGAAAATAAGAAAAAAAATATTCTGAACCAAATGGCGGGTTAAAATATTTAATAAAATATACCACAATAATATTTCAACAATGTAAACTCAACAGCAGTATTAACAGCCATTAGCGCTGTTATTAACAAATGAGAAGAGCCTTTAATGTTCAAATTCTCTTCTAGTTGTCCGGGAACCCCAGGAACTCATCATTGCTAGTGTCAGAATTTAAGAAGCTCAGTTGCTCACAATCACTGGTATCACTTTCTTTGTTATTTTCATATATGATACCATCTTCAGTGCCATCTCAGGCACTGCTAATGCCACAGTTTTTGAATGACCGTACCACGGTTTCATTCTTCACTGACTGCCATGGTGTTTCCACCCATTCACAAACCTGAGTGATAGTGGGTCTCTTCATTCGTCCAGCTGGTGTCAGATCATGATTACCGACAACCATCCATTTGTTCCACTCTTCTCACATAAAGACTTTAAACGGTTTGCTGATGGAAACGTCGAGAGGTTGCAACTGGCTGGTAAGACCCTCAGGAATTACAGCTAGATGAGTCTTCACTTCTTTAAAGTTTTTTTGTGTGTGTGGGTTTCACTAATATGTGCTCTAAACTGGTCAAGCAATGATAGGACAGCAAGTGAGTCAGAACTTCACACAGAGCCCCAGCAGCTGCAGCGCAGCCCTCCACCGCTGCAGTGCACCTCTCACGTCTGCCCTCCATAATGCCAGGTGAACGCACCCACACAACGTCCCTCACCTTCCCTCCTGTGCTGCTTGCAGCTGTGGAAACTGGAACCAGGAGATCACTCAGCCGATGCTGGGATTCCACACGCCACCATGGCAGGTATGATTACGCTCCCACTAGTGCTCATTCTACATATGTTTACTGGCGCAGCACCCCACAGCAGCTAAAAAAAAATGAACAGTTGCTCCATAAGACACACAGGCATTTCCCCCTCCACTTTTGGGGAGAAAAAGTGTATCTTATGGAGCAAAAAATATGGTAATTTATGAATTTACCCTATCCACAGTGAACAAATTCTGAAATTAGCAAAATCTGCTCCTGAACCTCAACGTACAATAATAGATTGAAACTGCCTCAATGTAACCTATTTCAGAAAAATCCACTGAACACTCAGGAAAAAAAGCCCAAATCACAGTGGATCCACATCAAATCCTGACTAGTTCACAACAGTACCGTTGTCAGAAGTGATGCTCAAACTAAATAATCAGATCACACTCCATCACAAAAATGTCATTTTAAAAAGAAAGACAAATATTCATCTACAATAAAGATGTAATTGAGAACATCAATCAGCATATTACCCAGAATCCTCTTCAGGAGCTATCGCTCAGGTCTTAGCGCGAGGAATAGTTGTGTGGGGAGATTGGCTTTGCTTTTACTTACAGACATCATGAGTTACATAGCTTATCAGATTTCCCCTCATCTTTCTAGCCGTGGGAAAGCTCAGAGTCACGCTGGAAATACTCAATATTGCCTCTAGCAAGTATTTAGACAGCTGTAATAAGCACTTTGGAATAAGCCTTGTTCCTGAATCCATTTTTTTTCTACCCTTTCTCTTTTTCACTGACTTTTAAAAGATACTTCCAATGTATGTAATTTTCAAGTCATGTGCCAGCCTCTCTGCTCTACTCCTAGTAGCTCAGCAGTTTCTAGTTACTGATTTCCCAAATGATGGCATCACTTACGGGACCTGTTCTCATACACAAAATTGTCAGTTGAAGCAGGCAAGGTCACATGGCCAGAGGTAAAAATAAATTTTTTTTTAAAGCTTAGCTTTGGTGGGAAATAAAGGCAAGGGGTGACACTAAGAATTCTAGATGAAAATGGGAGGAGACTCTAAAATTTAAAAACAACTGTCATCATCAAAATGAACAACATTTATACTGCATCATTGCTGATAAAGTCCCAAGAACAGTAAGATTATATACTGAGAAAACATCAGTGTGATTATAATTTTTTGGAATTTATCTTATTTGGATTCCTGATATACAATGTAATTATAAGCTGAGCTACACTTCATCAAAACCATCAATTGGTTTAGTCAATTTAGTCACCCATCAATCAGTACACATCTACTGAGCATTTACAAGCACCAGATTGTGTTAGGAACTAAGAATATGAAATGGATAGATAAATGAAATGTGATCCCAACCCTCAGGGCTCCTACATTTCAGCAGAAGTCAGACACATTATTAATTATAGTGTCTCTAATAGTATGAACCAAGTGTGATAAAAGCACAACAGTATAATGGGTTGCTTCTATCCTGGGAAGGGAGAATTAGAGAAAGTTTCACAGAGGAGTTGAAAATTGGACCTTAAAAATAAGAAGTCCTCAAGAATCAGACCAAAGAGGAGAAGACAGAGAGAAGACCAGCTAGAGCAGAGGCCTAGATGTATGTAAGACATAGCAAGTTTAAGGACACTCTGGCATTTGATGTGATTAAAGCTTAAGTAGGGATTGGGAAGCAGTTTACACACCCATACCATGTTTGGGGGTTTGGCCTTTATCCTATATACATGGTGAGGAGCCATTGGGAAATTTGAAGGAGGAAAGGGACATAATTAGAATTATATTTTTTAAGATAACTGATAGTGATACAGGAAACAGACAGTTGGAAGTACAAAGTTATGAGATCAGATGTCATTTATGACCATCTTGGTTCTGGAAATACCAACTTTGGAGTTATCAGCATGTGAACACACTCTATAGTTAAAACCATGGAAATGAGGGAGTTCACCAATACAAAAGTATAAAAGTTAGGAGAGGATCCAAAGCAATGTCAACCACTGATGGTGCAGTGGGTGGAGGAAGGAGAGCCCCTGGAAAAGACTGAGAAAGGAGGCCAGAACTAGCGGAAACCCAGAATAAGGAAAGTAAAGGAGCAGATGGACCACATGGAGAGGAGTTGTTAAGAGCTCCTAGTGGAAGAGGGCAGTAGTGAAAAGCCGTTGAACTAGGCACTAGCTGGACACTGGTGAGCTTTGCAAGAGTAATGGCAGTAAACACTGGAGGCAGAAGCCAGAATCTGGAGTGAAAGTGTTGGAAGCATGAACAGACTCATCTTTTTCATATAACTTGGCTGGGGAAGAGGAGGAAACAAGCTAAGTGTTAGAGAGGCAGGATGCAGAAATTCTTTGAGGATATCAAAAGATTGAGTCTCTGGGCTGATAAGAAAGTACTAGTAAAGAGGGGAGAGGAGGAGACATTGGGGAGGGAACTGGGAAGAGAAAAGCAGATGATACAAGGTTTTGAGATGGAAGCTGGGAGATGTAATCAGACAAAAGTATCAGCTCTGGAAATCCATCAAGTCACCAGAGAGAAAAAACAGTCTAGTAAGTTATTTGACACAGCATGCCTGCATTTTTAAAATGTTTCAGCCTATTCTGTTGGACTTTTGAAGACAGAGCCATAGTGACCTATTTAGAAGCCAGTCAATTGAAAGAATAGTTTAAAATATTTTGTTTTTTTAAGTAAACCAGCCTGGAAAATATCAGCTGTGCTTAGAAAAAAATCCCACACGCACACCTCTCCTTTTTAATATTTAACAGTTTTGCTATAACCATTCAAGTATTAAAAGGACATTGTTTTTTAATACTAATGAAAGTTTAGATAAAACACCCGGTGAATGGTTCACGCTGCCTGTTTGGACCCTTTCCTACATAGGTCTCATGTCCTCTGTCTGTATAGGCCAGGGACCCTTTCCTACACGGGTCTCATGTCCTCTGTCTGTATAGGCCAGGGACCCTTTCCTACACGGGTCTCATGTCCTCTGTCTGTATAGGCCAGGGACCCTTTCCTACACGGGTCTCATGTCCTCTGTCTGTATAGGCCAGGGACTTGAGCAGGAACTAGAACCAACTCCGAGTTGTTCCCATCTCTCTAACACAGTGCCCCTTGTTGGGGAAAAAAGAAAGGCTACTGGAACCATAAAGAAGAATTTTTATACAACCTGAGACTGAGAATACTTCTGCCCACAACTTTTCACAATTAAGGACCCCTAGGACATTGGCTCTCCGCAGTTATAATTCACATTTTCGAAACTGGCAGCTGGGCTTTGTCCGTAGACTGCTCGCTGCTTTTTTAATCTGAGCCCTAAAACCTACTAAAAAATAGCATAAATCTCACTTATTTCTTCTTCCTTTCTGAAAATTTTCTTTTGGCTTAAGATTATTTGGTTTCTCTATGCTTATTTGAATTAATAGAGTCAGGAATCAGAATTGCCAACCAACATACTTTATAATAAAATGAATGCTTTAATAGGCTCAATCTTTTTACCAAGAATATGATTACAAGTTTTAAAATTAAGCATAAGAATTTAGGAAATAAAGGGGTACTTTACTGGCTAAAAGATACATAACTATGTTTAAAAATACATTAGGCTAATATTTTTTTAAGCCAGGATTAGTCATATAGACTCTACCAATAAGCCAAGAAATATATTTGTTTGACTACATAGTTCCTTTATGCAACTGCAAGAACAAAACCTCTATGTCGCATTTGTTTCTGAGTAAGTCCATACGTACAATACATGACAGTGCCATGTGACCGGAGAGGAAAGTGTGCTAAGAGATTGCAGAAACCTGGCTGGCTGGTCAGGGGAAATACCAGTAGAATGGCAGGAGCAAAACCAACAGAAAATGAAAATTTACATGTTTTTAGTCATCCCACCAAAAATTGATCTCCTCTCGTCTGCTAAACTCTTAGAATATGAAAACAAACCAGACACAGTCCATCCTCTCAAAGCTCTCACAGGACCCGTGGAGAGCAGCAATAGGCACGCAATAGCACGTCAGTGCATTCTGCCTGCCGGGAGCTTTGAAGAGCCAGAGGCGTGAAACTGAATCTGTGCCACAGTTGGAGCTTTGCATGTTGAGAGAGTAGGAAAAGGGTCATCCTAGCAGGAGCAGCACACGCAGACATATAGCCATTTTCCTGCAGAGCTTCTTTTTAATTATGTTACTATGAGAATAATAATAATAATAATAATAATAGCTAACTAAGCTCTTAACTATTTGCCAGGTACAGGTATGAATTCTCAGATATCCCTCTGAGATGGTATTATTTCCACTTAACAGAAGAGGAAATTGAATTGAGACATGGGATTAAGCAATTTGCCCAAGGTCACACAGCCAGAAGGGTAGATTTCGACTCAGGGAGCCCACACCATTAAATGCAGTTTCATCACAGATAACCTAAGGGGTGAGGTCAAGAAAATGTGGGAGATATGCTCTTACCAATTCCGTACTTTGGATAAGAGTGATATTTCTCTAGTCCTAAAAGTTATCTGGAGGGCAGTCAGTCTTGGACATGCAATAAGAACGTTCTGCTTGAGATTGAGACACCACTGCCTCTATCTTTGGGGCGTATATTTCTGGTTGGAAATTTTGGTGGAGTGCTAGCATGTTTTCTGCCCCAAACCTCCCTTCTCTTGCGAACTTCTCTCCCCAGCCACTTCCTCTTCAATCATGGGATTCCAGTGAGGGCCGCCATGTTCTTGTATGACCTTCTTGGCCACAGTTGATGGATCTAGAGGTATGCTTTTCTGGGCTTGATTAAATGAGAACCGGGAAATGACAAGTAGAGAATCTAGTGACAGGAGCTGTGAGCTGCGAGGCTTCTTTTCTCCACCACGTGGAGGATGTTGCTCTGTAGTGGTCGAGGGTGAAGCCAACAGGCAGAGAGAAATATAATTGAGATTTGGAGAGAGCAGGAGTTCTGAGGAAATTTGAATGTTTAAATCCTGATGTTCCTCAGGTCTAGCCACATAAATTCCCTGCCTGAATTTAGATCACATGAAATTTGTAACCTTCCTGCCAGTTGCAGCCAAAAAGTGTCACAACAACAACAAACTACTCGGAGACCAGATGACACGCTTCGAGGGGCCAAGGGGAGGCAACAGACCAAAGGACTGAAGCCCCATCCCCAGCCTTACTCAGATATTTATTAGCCAACTCAAGGAAGCAGACAGAAAAAGTTTTCAGAGGGTGAAGTAAAGGACAAGAAACATGCTGACTCCTAATCTCTGTTCTTAGAGCCTAAACATATTCTATGTTGCTGAATCTTATCCTGCTGTTTTGCTGTTTCCAGCACAGGGTCAGAGAGACCCCTGGACTCTCATCTGCTCAGGGCTTTCACCCTAGGGGGCCCTGTCTCTGATTGCTATTCTAACTCTGCATATTTTCAGAGCATATTCCTACAAAAAAGGTCCTGAATAACACAAGTATAAAGAATGAATGCACATAGTCCAGACTGGATAGCTCAGTTGGTTAGAGCATTGTCCCCAAAGCATAGTTTGTGCAATGAGATACCACCTCACACCTGTTAGATTAGCTATTATCAACAAGACGGGTAATAGCAAATGTTGGAGAGGCTGTGGAGAAAAAGGAACCCTCATACACTGTTGGTGGGAATGTAAAGTAGTACAACCATTATGGAAGAAAGTATGGTGGTTCCTCAAAAAACTGAAAATAGAACTACCTTATGACCCAGCAATCCCTCTACTGGGTATATACCCCAAAAATTCAGAAACATTGATACGTAAAGACACATGCAGCCCCATGTTCATTGCAGCATTGTTCACAGTGGCCAGGACATGGAAACAACCAAAAAGCCCATCAATAGATGACTGGATAAAGAAGATGTGCTACATATACACTATGGAATACTACTCAGCCATAAGAAATGATGACATCGAATCATTTACAGTAAAATGATGGGATCTTGATAACATTATGTGAAGTGAAATAAGTAAATCAGAAAAAACCAGGAACTGCATTATTCCATACGTAGGTGGGACATAAAAGTGAGACTAAGAGACATTGATAAGAGTGTGGTGGTTACGGGGGGAGGGGGAGATGGAGAGGGAAAGGGGGAGGGGGAAGGGCACAAAGAAAACTAGATAGAAGGTGACAGAGGACAATCTGACTTTGGGTGATGGGTATGCAACATAATTGAATGACAAGATAACCTGGACATGTTATCTTTGAATATATGTATCCTGATTTATTGATGCCGCCCCATTAAAAAAATAAAATTATTAAAAAAAATAAAAAAATTAAATTAAATTAAAACAAAAACAAAAAACATAGTTTGGTTCGATACCAGGTCAGGGCACATATAAGAACAGATTAATCCCAGGTCCAGTCATTTTCTACTTTTCTTCTTCCCTCATTTTTAAAAAGTGAAAAAAAATAATAAACGCACATAAAAATACTCAAAAAATTTACAGAACCATCGGCAAGCAAGAGCTGCTAGACCACAATTTAAAATAGCACATAAATAGCACAAAATAGAGAGAATTTGATCAGGGAGCACTTTCCTAAAGGTAGTGATCAGCAACCAACAACTCCGTTAATGTTGCCAAGTGGTTCAGTTTCAACCAGAGCTCTTGAGACCATCTTTCTTCTCTGACCCCAGAACTGTTAGGGCTACGTGATGCTGTGTGCTTTAAAGCACGGCAGCTCCCAGCAGTTTCCTGAGTTTTAAAAGAATCTGGAAGAGATGCATTTCTAAGTCAAAACGGCACACAAAATATGACTCCACAGTAAAACAAACACTTTTTAAATAAATATGCCAGAGTCTAAAGCCAAGATGTGTGCTTTTTCCTTCAAAACCATCAGCCTAGGACTGTCCACATGATCTACGAGCCTGCCATTTCTTAAAGCAGCGCTGGGACTCCATTTTGGGCACAGCCTTTATGCTCTGAATATTCAAAATGGTACCAATCTTTACCATCAGAGAACAGACTAGGCTTTTAGAATGAGCATAAATATTTAGAGCCAAGGTTGTTCATTCAAGTGAGTAATCAAGCTTAGAAAAGCACTTGGTTTCAGAAATAACATTTGAATATAAATTTAGAGATAGATTTTTCTTTCATTATTTAAAAAATGCCTCTGACAAGTGATTTTTCTCATTTACATATTGTTATGTTTTTGTAATATAGTTTACCTGCAAAGTAAAGTTTTTAAATCTTATTTCTATGATTGACCTAATCAGATTTATAATGAGGAGAAAGAAAATATCCCTAAGACCAGGATCTAAGAATAAAAGCAGGTGGTATGCCATCAAAACTATTTGAATGTATTGTGTCATCTTGTTAAAAAAAATTATTTTGGATTTTAAAGAATCTTCCATTCCAACTTCAACAATACTGAATTACCTGGACTATCATCTAGCCCAAGGGAGACATTTATTACATGAAAAGTGACAATATCCAGAAATTTTTTACTCTAAATGTGATCACTTTCTCTTTGAAAACATAGCAGTTAAAATATAATCAATGTTTTTCATTTTTTGCCTTTTTGAAAGTTTTTTTTTCTCTATAAGGTATTCTTTCGCCTACCCCATGAGGCCAGTGAGTTTACAAAGGGCTCTCTAAGGGTCCAGGAGACAAGGATGTTGGAGGATCCTCTTCACTTTTTCAGAAGTGTTACCTCCATGGAACACTTCCAAAATCTTTTTTTTAAACATATTTTCTGTCAAGTTATAAGACGCAAGGGTTACAAAGCAATCTCTCACGTTTCCCAGAAAATAAATACAACTGATTTGGAAACTCTCACATCAGTGAGATTGTGCAAATATTATTTGTACCAGTTATCTCTTAAATAAATAAATAAAATCCCAGAAAATCTTTTTAAAATATAATTTCAAACAATACGAATAGAAATGTGACATGCATGGCATGGCTGTCTGTTTCACTTGTACTGTTTTACTGTTTCATATTCTGAGCAAACATAGAGGCTATTTTCCCCCAAGGGTTCAGGAGGGCATACAATTTCATTTCTTCAGAAAATTGTTTCTCTAGATTTCAATCTTCGTAGCTGAAGATGACAAAACATAATATCAGAAACACTTATGTTTTTTATCTACTATATTTTCAAAGCATAAATAAAAGCTCAGTATGCATTTAAGGCAGGTAGATGCAAACATAAGATTAAATCACATACATATTGCAAAATGGTTTTATAATGTAAGGACATTTTAATTTTAAAATGCTTACGAGAAGATTGATACAAAAACTAAGCTCTTCAAAAATATTTTGCATTGTCATTCTTATTTTACTCAGGTAGCATTCAACATTCAAAATCTTGGGGTTAATGAAACAAGTAATAAAAAATTAAATTAGATTTTTAGAAAAAGAGATTCAAATGGACAGCATCAGCTAAGGTTTCTTTTTCTATTTCTCTGCACAGTTGTGAGCACTATTTTGGTTTTCAACCTCATTACACATCTATTCATAAAGCATGGTATAAAACCTTTAAACCTCAAATGTTTTAAAAGTAAAACAAATCATGCATCTATGAAAAGATGAGCATAATAGCTTTTTTGTAGCATTCCTAGTGCACTTCCCAACTAGCCTTGCACAGCATTAGCTGAGCAATTCCCATTAGCATTAATATGCTCTTAAGTTTCTACTGTCTTATCATTTAAGCAATAATGTGAGGATCAAGTCAATTTCATTGGAATTTCGCTATTCCAGGCTGGCTTTGGCGTTATGTGACACAGAGACATTTAGTTGTTCAGACACCTAAGATTTTATGGTCTTTTGAGGAGTAACTGAATGCATATACACATCCACCATACACATATCATTAAGTTAATGTCATGGATGAACCAGATACAAAATAAGGTAGCTTCTAAGGTATGGATACCCATAAGACTCCCACCTTCCTTCTCTCAGCTCCCAGCTTGTTTGCACACACCATAGCAAACAGGTCATCCAGCAAAATATCAGGGTTGGTCCCTAAAGAGATTTGAGACACTTAAAGAATACTTGAGTCCCTATTCCATTCTGGTTGCTGTCTTGGGTTAAGACATTGCCTCTAGAAGGTCTCTGGTAAGACACCAATTTCTGATCTGTGAGAGTTAACAGAAACTCATAGTATAGTTCCCTACATGTAGTAGGTGTTCAATATATGCTTACTGAATTGAAAGAGCACCCTTGAGATCACCCACCCACGTGATTTGCCCAATTAGTAAAGAGCAGAAGCATCAGAGGACAAAACAAGAGTCCTGAGTGCAAGGGGTTGGGGGTTAGGGAGGGCAGAGGAGAGAGGAGAGAAAATTCAAATCCCACCTGCAAATTTATAATTCTTATATAACTGAAAAAGGTTTAGAAAGAGGCTTCATTGTGTGCTGAGCAAACTATATTCTTGACACTAAAAATTATTTCTAGCGATTGCAAGATGGTTCAGAAAAGTCACCATTTACAAGCTTAGGCAGCATTTTCTATATTCTCATTTGCTGAAAGTGGGAGAGGCCTGGGGACTAAGAACACTAAGACTGATAGGTTGTGGGACTTCTAAACTTTGGCACTAAAAACCTACAAAAATTTTGGAACCTCTTAGTGTTTTATTCTTTATAGATAAACCTGCTTCAACCTTAGTTTAGCTTCCTAAGACAAACCCTGAAGATGATCAGTTATAACAACTACATGACATGTATTAAGAAAAGAAAATAAAGGCACTTCTGCTCTAAGTGATATATGTGTTTCAAAAAATATATACCTTCTGCAAAATTTACAGGACTTATAGGAAAAATACCATATTTTCCCATGTATAAGACACACTTTTTTCAAAAATTTTGGGGTCTAAAAACTGGGTGCATCTTATTAAACAGTGGTTGTAGGTTTTTTTACTTGCATTTTCCGCTTTTTTGCATTTGTTTTTGCGCTCGTTGTTGAAGACAGTGTTTTGTCATCAGACACAGATGAGGACAAGCTAATGAATGGGAGTTTTGACAGTGATGAGGAGTTGTATAAATTTTATGATGGATAAAACTTGAGTTCAATAACTTTATGTAATACATTTCTTTTTAATTTCAGGCCCCTAAATTAAGGTGCATCTTATACGTGGGAGTGTGTTATATATGGGGAAATACGGTAAGTTAGAAGCAGGCCACTCAAAATTAAGCAACCTTATAACAAAAAACACCAACAAAAAGAATAATAAACTTAATAAAAATATTTTCACAGTTTTAAAAAAGTAAAGTGAATGTCCTGATTTTAAAAAGACTACTGTCAACACAGGAATTTTTACCCTGAAAAGAATGATGCATATTTTGCCACAATAAAAAAGCAGAGAGAAAGAAATAGAAGATAGTTGGATGGAAGACATAAATAGAAGGATTGAGCCTGCTGATTTTGGGAGACAAGAGCAAAATATCCAAAGATCAAAAAGAACCATACAATAAGCACTAGCAAGACAAAGTATACAGTCAAACTGTTCACAGGATGGTCTTTTCCTTAACTTAAGTTTGAGTGTTTGTTCTATATTCTATGTTCTTCAAAAGCTTGCTGCATTCAGCTGTTGTTGTTTGGTGATGCTAAGCCCTAATGACCTGAGAAAATTCATGTATGACCAAGATAACATCTGAGTCATACTAGCCTCATTCTCTTATTTACCAGTTGTATGAGAGCTAATTCATGCTATAGAAATATACTACAGACATTACTGGAGAAGCTATTGCCCAAATGTTGATGTGGTATTTTTTGAGAAAATTTAAGACACTGAAGAGTCCTATGTGCATTACTCCTTTAACATCTAGAGGCAGAAGCCTAAACCAAATAACCTCCAAGGTCCATCTAGCTCTTCCATTCTAGGAATACTCAATTCTGGAGGCTCCACAGTAATTTAACCTTTAATGATAGGTAAGTGACATTACCAGTAGGTGATGGAGATATAGATGACAAAAAATGTAGGTATTAACAGGTGATAGACCATTTCCCAGTGCCTCAAGTAGGAGAGGAAGTTTTCATAAAGATGAAATTATTTAGAAATTCCTACATAACAAGGGAGCTCAGTCAAACAAGAAGACAGCTAATCAAGTCCTCCGTCAGAGTATACCCATGCCTTTGGGAAACAAGTGGCCAAAGTCTATCAGGGTTTTTAGATCCAGGAAGAATCTCGTCATTTATAGTCCTTAGAAGACATACTCATGGTTGCCAACACTGTCTACCTTTTGGGACTGGTCAATTCATAAATGGCCAACAGACTGTGTTGTGCTTTATTATTTTCCACCAAAAGAATTTATCCAGGCCTCTTTCTTGGCCCTTCTTGGAGCGAAGCAGCTCACCCTTTTAATCTGCTTTATTCAATACAAAATATGAAACACAAAATAAAGTCAGTGGTTGACTTCCATAACTGCCTTTTGTTTTACCTTGTCAGCCTCCCCCTGCCCTGTTTGAATAGCATTGTATCTCTTTCACATTCCACTCTTAATGAGGTTATTTACCTTGCATACCCAATGAGACAGTACTTTATATAATAAATTCTCTCCTCTGAGATATGTCTGAGAGGGCAGCCTATTCAACTATTAAAAGGTTTAACCTTTTAACTGAGAATGGTCTTAAGGCTGGGCACAATTTTTATGCTGAGCTTTCAATTAGTTAAAGATGTCACAATTGTATACAGAAGTGTTTACATTTACATATACCAGTAGATCAGCCTTAAAAATAGCCCACTCAATAACTCTGCAAAATGGCTAATAAAAAAAAAATCTCATTTGTTAATACATGCATATTGCTCTTGCTTATGTGTTAATGAAATACAGGTATACTAATCATGCAAATTGGGGATTAAAATATAATTTTAATGCACTAGTATGACTATGGCTATCAATTATGTGTGCTAATAAAATACATGGTGCTACAAATCATATAGACCCTTCAAGTTTCCTTTTAGCCAATAGATGTTCTTTTCTCACCACACAAGTTTTTACCATAAATGCTAACATGGGCTACTTTAATTGTATCCTCTTATATTTTCATCCCAGGTGGGAAACAGTAATAAATAGAGAAATGGCCAAAAGTCCAGAGACAGAAAATGGATGAGGAAAAAGTAACGGGCTTGGATAAGCCACCATTCGGACAATGAATTAGGCTTTACCTCATCAATGGGGCATTGGTAGAGTGAAGGGGGAGGTGGTTGAGGGTTGGAGGATAGGAAAAATAGAAAAAAATTTTCCAGTTACTTATTTAGGCTTATAAAAGTCAAATGCTTATATTGCATTCAAAAGTAATATTAAAAAGAATTTTTATGAATCTTTTTTCCTCCAAAATCCAGTTGACTTTGTCATTATGGTACCTCTCACTCGCAACTCCTCATGCACTTTATACCTAGTCTGACTGATTAAATGTTGTACAGACCCAAAAAGGATATGTTTATAGTGGTATCCAAGACCCTGGAGAGCAGCTCTTGTAAGTCAAAACAATGTGAACTCTATTCTCAGGAAAGGAGTAACTGAAAAGAGAATCTTCTCTTGGACATAAACCATCCTGGCCATCTCTCTTGCAAAAGTCCCAAGAAAAATCAGCTTACTTACTAATGTTCTGGAGCTCATGGATTATGTTTAGAGAATACAAATATTTGCTGATACCCTACCAACTGCTAGGTAATGGGAATACAACAAGAAGTAAAACATTCAGAAATCCTGGCAACATAAGATTATTTTCTACTGAGGGAAGGGGTACAATAAACAAAGATGCAAAATATATAGTATGTTAGATAATAACATTGCTATTGAATGTTAGTTATAATAGAGAAATTTTAGGCCATCTTAGCAGGGGAAAGAAAGCACAAAAGGGAAGTATACAAATATTTTAAGGACGGTATTGTTAGGTCGGGAAAGCAAGTTGATATTTGAGTAAAGAACTGTTGAAGTGACTGGAAGCAATACGCTAGCCCACTTCCTCCTCACTCTCCAGGGACGGCCTGATCTCACAGCCTTAAACTAATTCCTTACCTGCCTTACCAAACATCTGGCAATAATGTCTGACAGCAAAATGTGTTAGTAGAAGTTTATATAGAAAGCATACTCTTCCTGAAAAGAACCATCACAATGCATGAATTATATATAATCAACAGGAGTCATGAAAACTACATGAAAAAGCCATAAGGACTAAGAGAAAGGTTGAAGGTTGATACTCACCCCAAATTCAATAGGAAGACATGCAAAGTACTGGTGATGCAAGTGCTGAGTGAGCGCAGGATGATCACAGAGGGAAAATGGGAGAGGGAGGAAGGAGAAGGGCCAGGCAAGGTAGCTGACTAGAATAGGATTCTCAGTGATGCCAGTGCCTCTAACCAAAGGTTAAGTGGAGAAAGGCAGCTGCTCATCAGAACCTGAACGTCTGGGTAAAGCCCAAGGAGATGGGAGCGCTAGATGACAGCAACCCATACCCTTCCCTTCCTAGCTTCGATAGAAAACCTAGGCGCACAAGGAAAACCAATATGGGAGGTTTCTTCATTCTATTCAAGAATCCAAAATTTCAGAGAAGACAAGCATTTATATTAAGAGTACAGTGTCCTGCTAAGAAACAATTCAACTCAACAAGCATGCATGGAGAATATACTGTTTGACAAACATTTTTCTAAGTGAAGAGTTGATGGTACCTAAGACACAATTAGTCCCTCAGTGAATGTACAGTCCAGGAAGAGGTCTACATCCTATGTATAAACCAGACCAACACTTGACATGTGCTAAGAAAAACCTTTTGATAGACAAGAAATATTAGTTATTTTTCAGTGTAAATCTCATTGGAAAAGCAAATTTTTTAAAAGGCACAGAATCAAAGAATTTAGATGCTGGTTTTAGAAATTCACTTAGTATCCAAAATAAAAGAATAATTTGTGTACAGAGCAACTTATAATCATCTTTTCTGCTGTTGTCACAAATCAACTCAACTCTGCATAGTATCCTAGAAGAGAAAGCCAACAGGAAAAGTGGAAAGAATGCACAGTACGCCTTACCAAGTGGAGGACAAGCCAGCAAGCAGGACAATCTTCTTTTTTCAGCTTCTAAAATTATAGTTAACATCTCTAATAGTGTTTCACAAAATTAGGGAAACCTAAGGAATGGTCATCTTACTAAAGGGATACTTCAAGATATTCTTCATAATATTAAACAAAAGTATTACTATGGGACAGTTTTATAGGATACTTTAATCATTTAAAGTATACAAGAATTATAGTACAGGCAGTGTTGCTAGTACAGAACCAACTTTAACAAAGGAATAAGACTGGATGGACAGTGATACATGAAACATTATGGATCAACCTAAGTTTAAATCCTGCCTTTGTTACTAACTAGGTGTATGACCTTAGATGAGTTAACAAATTTATATGAACTTCAGATTCCTTATCTATAGGATAGAGATGAAAATTACCTATTCCAAAGAATCCTCCTAAGGATCAAATGACAGTGTGTATATGAGCGGCCAGGTGGGTATATATTCTGTCAAGTATGATTCCTCCACTAGGAAACCAGTATATCAGAGTGGTCCCAGGTACTGCTATACATAATTAGACATTTAAAATAACTACCCACTTAGTAAACATATCTATAAAATCTATAAAATACATATACTACAGCTTTATCTATCTAATCTTCTAAATCATAAAATTCATTTTTATTTCTATCACAAATTATTACAAATTCTGTTTAGGAAGCTTGAATAAGATTTTGCTATAACTGTTATCACAAGACAACTGTGGATCAAACTGTACTAAAATGCATTACTACAAACTGCATAGTGATTCTAAATGTTTATCAGAAACCAGTTTTAGGGAATTATTTGAACATTCATAAGCAGTCTCAATATGAACTCAGTTATAAGAGTTCTAAAGAAATATATTAAGGGAAAATAAAAGATTATGGTGAGATAGTGTGTATAACAAAACAACTACTTATTAGAAGACAAAACTTTTTATTCATTTTTTTAAATTAAAGGGATGACTGAGTTGGATATGCCTATATATGTGCTTACAAAGGGAAGCAGAGAAAATATCTAAATGTGGGAAGTTTTTCATACCACCCCACAAGCTAAGAGCACTTTATTTAAACTGCAGGAAGGAAACAATATTAAGCTTCTTCGATTCCTTCCTAATTTTTAAGTCCTTATCACTCATAAGTCATTTATTTTTCTTCTTTAGTCCAAGTTAAGAAAGGTGTTTATATTTTTACTCACCTTTCTACTCTTCATTTTAAATCTGAACTTAAATCAACTCTTTTTTTTAAGACTTTGCATGTATGAAAACATTCTGAATTTGGGAATAACTGAACTCTTAACATGAATTTAGAAATACATAACAGTGATTTTGTTATAGGTCACTATTCCAGATTTAAAATTTTTTTTCCTTTAAAATTAGCATTGCCATAAGTAATAGAAATTTGGAAAATACAGGGGAAAAGGTAAAGATAAAAGTTACCCATATTCTACAACCCAAATATAATTAGGTAAAATTTGTTGTATGTCTTTTTTTGAAAAGATCTAATTGGCTTTATTGAACAACTCATGAATCAGGCAGCATTTCATCTAGCCACTTGGTCTCCAAGGGGTTGTACAAAATGGAAGGTTTTTATAGGAAGAAGCGGGGTGGGGGTGGGGGGCAAGGAAGCTATTACATACAGAAGAAAAGATTACTTTTAGACCAGGACATCTCCTTTGGAAGGGAAGGGAGTGTCAAGGAATTTTACCGTGCAGATTGGGGTTGGTGGTGGGGATTAGAGAGGATTCACATGACAGAATACCTTCAATAAAGTAATTCCAGACTGGTTGATTACGTTTCCCAGATTCCATTTCTGGTAAAGGCTGAAACAACAGTTCAGTCAGGCATTAAATCTAGGTATGTATCATGGGCTTTGGTACAAGTGACACCATTGTGGGCCTGTGGTCATTCCTTTAACACTAACACTCCTTGTCTGTACCCCGGCCCCACAGGCCTTTTTTCAGTTGTAAAACCCCCCGTGGCCACTATGCACAGGCAGTTCCCTCTATCTGGAGCATCTAAGCCCTCCCCTTTTGCTTATTTGGCTCATTCATTCATTCATGATTTAATCATTCAATAAATACTTATGGAGCCCCTACTATGTGCCAGGTACTATTTAAGTGCTAGGGGCAGCACTGAATAAAGTTAAATTCCTGTCTCATGGAGCTTGTCTTTTAGTGGGGAAAACAGAAACAAATAATTGAACAAGGTATATAACTAAAAACAATAATGTCAGGAGTTGAAATTTCTATAAAAATGAATAAAACAGGGTAAAGGACTTGTGAGAGAAGAAGACACTACGGGAAGAGTGCCCAGAAAAGCTCCCTCTGGAGAGGTGACACCTGGGAAGAGCACTGAAGTGAATGGATAAGCCACACAGGCAAACAGAGAACGTTCCAGGCAGACAGAGCAGCAGTGCAAATATGCTGAGGAGGGAACGTTCAAGGGTTGTTTCAGGGCCAGCCAGGAAGCCAATGTGACTAGAGTGGAATGGGCAAAGGAAGGAATGACAGAAAATGAGGGCAGAGATATAGCCAGGGCCAGATCACGTACAGCCTTGCAGACAATGGTAAGGAATCTGGATTTAATTTACATGTGATGGGGAAGCCTGGGTTTTGAGCAGTAGAGTAAAATGATCCATTGTGAAAGGTTCCCTCTGGCTTCTGTTGGGGAAGAGCATAAAAGCAAGAATAAAAGTGAGAGGTCAGTTAGAAGGCTGCTGTGGTGGCCCAGGCAAGAGACACTGGGGGTCTGCAGCAGTAGTAGTGGAGGGCAAGGAATTTAGGAGATGTGATCAGAAAGTACAGTTGGCAGGATTTTCTGATGGACTGAATGTGTGAGAGAGGAGGATGGTAGATGTGTTGCCCTGTTGACCTGAGTTCTCAGCTCTAAGATTTCCTTAGAGAAGATTTTCTCTGGCATGCAGACTAGCTAGAAGTGGAGGACCTGGATTTAAATCTGGATCCTGCTTCAGCTAAGAGGAAAAGCACTTAGGGGAGAGGAAGAGTTAGTCAAAGGACTAATGGGAGGAGAAGATAGGACAAGTTCCTAAGTACACTCTTCTAATCCAAAACAATGTTAATTGTTTTTGGTTGGTTTACAATAGAGGACTTCCCTTAAGCAGCAGGTAAACTAAGAAGGCACAAACCAGATTATTCTGAAACCAAAACAGTAAAAGCAATCCTGAGAAACCATTTTTTTAGCTGATGCAATAGTAAAATTAAAAACAAAAGCCCGAAAAGCACCACCATTGCTGCTAAAATAGTTGGAAAACTAGTTTCTGTCTCTTTGCAAGCGACTGTATTTTTAATTTACATGAGTTGTTAGTTTCTAATTACATATTGCGTGGTGGTCTGATTAACAACACCCTCTTGTACTAGACTGGAAACTACACGAGGAGAGGGTCTGTGTCTATTTTGCTCATATAATGCCCCAAGAGCCCAGCTCAATGTCCAGCTCCAGTAGACAATCTGTAATTGTTGCATACATGGATATTGCTGTTGTCATGATTAACTTTATGGAAAGTAATTGGGCAATATATAATAAGACCTACAAGATGTAATATTATTTGACTAGTACTCTCCTATGAGAAAATATTCAACAAAAGAAAAAAAGGGAAGGCCTAAAGATACTCATTTCTGCATTATCTGTGAAGATAAACAACTAGTCACAGGTTCTACATATGTGGATAGTAATATGCAAAACAAAACAAACAAGCATGTTCTCAAATCCAGTCATGTTGATAGAACTAGAACTGGTGCTTATTAGCAGATTCTAGGCTTGGGCCCTGTTAGGGAAAAATGTATCCTCAGGGCTCAGAGCTGCCCCCTCCCAACCCTTCCTCAGTCAGTACATGATGAACTGTACTTAACCTCTAAGTTGATCAAACAGGAGCCCATTACCACAGGAACCCATTACCAATGGAGGCATGAGGCAAAACACAGAAGGAGCCCGTTACCAAAGGAGACAAGAACCAAAACAAAGAAATACAACAAGCCCAGGCCGGAGGCCTAGTAACCAGCATCAACAGAAACTGCCAGAAGGAGGCAGCAGAGTATAAAACTAACCCTCTCACCCCTGCTCAGCGCTGACTCTTATGGGACTCAGCCCACCTGACCCCAGGTGTTGGCAATAACTCTTTGCTACACTTTGGCCTCTGCGTGGCTGATGTGACTCCTGCCCGGTCCCAGACCTTTCAGGCCCTTCCTTGACTACACCTTGACTAGAAGTTGGAGCCTGTTCTGGACTTCTGCCCTATAGCATCTTGTCAGTGGTGAGCCCAGGTAAAGTGCTCAGAAAATACCCTCTGAACAGGATGTCACTACTGTATTTATGTTCTTCTACTATTCAGGGATTGGTCTCCAATACTTCCCATTTTCATCTACTATCCAATCAGTTATGAAGTCCTATCAATGGAAATGGATTCATCCATCCAACAAACATGTGTTCAGAGCTTACAGTGTGCCTGGTAGTCTTCTAAGTGCTGGGTAAGAGAAATGAACTAAACAGATATAGTCCTTCTCTCCTGGAAGTTACATCTTAGTAGAAGAGACAAGACTGCTTATGAATAAACAAATATGTGATGTCAGGCCACCCCCTCTATTCTGTTGCCATAATGCAACAGTCTTCAGATTTTTCCCTCAGCCAATCCAGATAGCTGACAAGTTGTATTTTAAAGTGCAAATCAGAGGTCAGATGTCCTGATTAAAATATCATTTAGGCTATTCAGGACATTGTTTAAATGTTTTCTTATACAAACAAAGTCCTTCAGGATTCCCTGCTTACCTCTCCAGCTTGTTTCTAGACACCCACACAACCAGCACAGGGAGACCTTTTCATGACTTCCAGTTTTCTTCCACCCGCATGCTCTCTCCATCCACCAAACACCTGATGAAAAAGGTGAGGGGATCAGAAGTCCCAGTTGGTAGTTACAAAATAGTTATCCAGATGTATAGTAGAGCATAGGGTAGAGTCGATAATACTGTAACAACTATGTATGGTGTTGGATGGGTACTAGACTTATGAGGGGATCCCTTAGTAAGTTATATAAACCACTAAACACCTGAACCTAATATAATATTGAATATTAACTGTAACTTGAAAAATAAATAATAATAAAACAGAAAAGAGAAATAAACATCAGTGAACAGCAAACAAAAACACCTGAGTGCCCACGTGGCAGCGCCTGCCGGGCTCAGGGCTGTACTCTCTGTGGGTTTTCTCCAGCTGCTAGGAGTGACGGCGCTTCCACCCAATCCTACAGTTCTTTATGGGGACAGGGGCTGTGCCGCATTCATTTCTCTGCCAAAGGGCAGGCATCCAAGAGTCATTTGTGGAGTGAGTGTAAGAGTTACTACCACATACTCAGGATGCCAAGAACCTCGGAGAGGTTTGCACATCCGGTGGGCGGTTGGTTGGCTCCTAAGGAAGCGTGAAGGGGCCGCTCTAGGAGCGGGGCTCCATGGCCTGGAGGACAGGGAAATGAAGAGCAAATTTGTTGTAATTCTTCCCAGTCTTTATATATATTGACAAACACATATACAGACATGTGTGTATCCTTGCATATGAGACCAGACCTACATATACTGTGTAACCTTATATCCACGTTTCTCTTACTATTGAATTACAAGCATTTTCTCATATTAAAAATACTTTTAAAATATTTAAATGCATTAAACACTCTCCCATTCTTAAACATTTCGGTCATCTAATTGTTTTTTCACGATCGTCAATAATTCTGTGATGAACCGCATTTCATAATGCAACAGGTCTAGACCTAAAAAGCAAATTGTACAAACTCAAACTCAAGACATATTCTGAAGAAGAAATGAAAGAGGAGCTATTTGGGAAAGGAGTGAGACCAGGCATCCAAGCCCTCAGCATGTTTGCCTGAAGATAAGGGGGTGAAAGTCATTACCACTTGATGGCTGCTCCTAATCTGTAAACAGTTAAGGTTCAAACCTCTACCAGTGACCAGACGTTCATGGCTTCAGGTGCTAGAGTGGTTGGTAATTGACCCAGGAGTTGACCACAGTTGATGTGAGAGAAGCTACAAGAGGCAAGTAGGACCCCACATAGAGCACCTCTTCCAGACACAATTTGGTTTAAGGATACAACTGTGTATATATCAATTTTTAAAGCATAGAAGCTAAAAGGAATAGACTAAAAGAAAACCTAAGAAAAAACAGTTAATGTGTTACAATGATAGAATACAGTGAAACAGGTTTTAATTTTTTTTCTTATCGTTTTGCTTTTAGATTTCTTATATTAAAAACCAAAAGAGAAAAATCAGCAGGTTTTGGTGAAAAAACTAATTATATGACATTATTGCATGAGCAGGAGGATAATTGGGGGAGGTGGCAGGGACAATCAAAGAATAAGTGGTGTGGGTAGTGATATTTAAAGTATCAAAATTCAGTAAGATGCCTTGTGATTCTTTACAATACCACATCTTATTTTTAAAATTCAACTTCACTAAACTAACAAGTTTTAAGCAATTCTTATGTCTGAAAGTGATCATTGCTAAAGCTATCAGCAGTCTAAAAACATGCAAAACGCACATACTGAAATATAGTTTCATTTTTATACTAATTTTGCCATTAGCATGAATTGCTGCTTTGTATCCGGCATACGGCTTCCGGCCATGGGGATAATTTTAAGTGTTCTTTAATGCCCAAAGAAAAGGTACTTGAGATCCTATTGATTTTTTTTACATCATTAATCCAAATGTTACAGTAATGTTAAGTAATATCTTTGATAGCTTTTCTCCTAGAAGAGAGCTACAGCATTCCTGCTCTACTGACTCATGCTCCTCTTTGAAAATTAGATGAAAGCTGTGTATTCTCTTCCTGGAAAAATGTGCAGGCACACGTACAAAATTCTGCAGAAAATTTCCAAAGGTGCTTGGACTCCCTGAATCCCTGTTAAATAACCTCTATACCAGAAAAAGAAGAATTTATAGAGAAATCATAAACTGGCTGGCTGAGAGGTAAAAAGAGAGATAAAGGAAAGATGAAAAGTAGAAAAGGAAGTTTTTCATTCTGGGCCAGACTTGGCCTAGACTCTCCTATTCTTTACTTTTCAGAGTAGCTCTGTGCATTACAGATTATTTTTTTCATATTCAGGAAATTAAGTTTCAGAGAAGTTGTGTAACTTCCCCAGAAGGTCATACTGCTGGGAAGTGGCAGAGTTAAAATGCAAAGCTGGTCTCCTGACTTTGTATGTCCAATGCACATTTCACTTTGCACTTCCTAAGTCAACTTACTGCTTTTTCACCTTGGAACTTCTCACGATAGAACTAAACTGCGGGACTAAATGCATCTGCTAGACTGTGAGCTCCCCGAGAGTGGTGTCCATGTCTACCTCATTTTATATCTCCGGTGCCTAATATATAGCAGGTACTCATTAAAGGAGAAATAAATGAATGTATAAATGAAAACATTCGTGAAGCAATACCATAGGCAATGGCAGAAGCTATATATGGCTGTGTGTCACCACAACACAAAGGTCCTCCTTGTCATCACTAAATATTTCTTTTTTTTTTCTTTTTTTTTTAAATGATTTATTGTAGCTAAATTTATCAATCTTTTTTTTTTTTTTTTTTTTGTATTTTTCTGAAGCTGGAAACAGGGAGAGACAGTCAGACTCCCGCATGCGCCCGACCAGGATCCACCCGGCACGCCCACCAGGGGGCAACGCTCTGCCCACCAGGGGGCGATGCTCTGCCCCTCCGGGGCGTCGCTCTGCCACGACCAGAGCCACTGTAGCGCCTGGGGCAGAGGCCAAGGAGCCATCCCCAGCGCCCGGGCCATCTTTGCTCCAATGGAGCCTTGGCTGCGGGAGAGGAAGAGAGAGACAGAGAGGAAGGAAGAGGGGGGTGGAGAAGCAAATGGGCGCTTCTCCTATGTGCCCTGGCCGGGAATCGAACCTGGGTCCCCCGCACGCCAGGCCGACGCTCTACCGCTGAGCCAACCGACCAGGACCACTAAATATTTCTTTAAAAGACCACTGGAGCCTGACCTGTGGTGGCGCAGTGGATAAACATCAACTTGGAATGCTGAGGTCACTGGTTCAAAACCCTGGGCTCGCCCAGTCAAGGCACGTACAGGAGTTGATGCTTCCTGCTCGCCCCCCCCCCCTTTCTCTCTCTGTCTCTCTCTGTCTCTAAAATGAATAAAGTCTTAAAAAAAAAAAGACCACTGAACACAGATTTCAATATATTTTAAAACACACATGGTAAAACTCTTTACAAAAACAGCTTTTAATCCTTTTGAAAAATAACCTATTCCTAAAACACAAAGTAGCTTTACAACAATCTGCCTAAGACTATGAGGTCAGTGATTAACATCTTTTGATAGTTAACTACTGCATCTTATGAAAACCAAACTCATGTTGAAAATAAGTGCATAAATTAGGACTATTTCTAAAGATACTTAATTTTTAAAATTTTGTAATAAGAACTTAAACGCACTTTTTCTACTTGCGATAATTGCTCTGAAGATGAAACCTAAAGCACCGTTTCAATGTAGGAGAGGTAATTGCTGCATTTACTGCTCATGTCATGGTGATGTATGACTATGTATCAAAGGTCATCCTTCTGTACTCATACATTATCAAATTTGAAAGCACAATATTTGATTCTGACCAACCTTTAAACTGCCTACAATGTTCGTGAAAAATAGATGGAGTTCTACCTTGGGCTTTAAAGAAAAATGAACCCATGTTTTGGAAGCAGAAGGGTCAGGAAGCCAGTAGCAAGGTTAGATGTCAGCACTATGAATCTCGTACTGTTGTAGCTTATCAATGAGGTCTAGTACCGTGATTACAAGCTAAAATTTCTGTACTAATGAAGACAAAGGTCTAAAAAATTAGATAGTACCAGCCCTCTGACAGAGGGCAGTACCTTGTGGACAGTAATGCAGAAATAAGGACATAAATCACTCTTTAGAGACAATAAAACCTATAATGCACAAATTGAATTGTTTACATGACTATTGGAGGCACTACAGAAAACAGAAGTGTCAGCCGCCATACCTCTTGTTAGTCATCTGAACACAGCAGCCTCAAATCCAGCCACTTTATTAGAAGGCAAGGCATCTGCTTCCCACTTCTCTTCTTCCGACTCCAAGAACACACAGCACTACTATCCTGACACACAATTTAGTAGTCTTGTGCCATCCTGACCTACAAGGAGTGCTGGACATTCAGGCTTGCTTCAAACTATTGCTTACAATTGTTTGCTGGTTAGATAAATTGGTTTGATCAGAATCGACTAAAACCTGAACAGCTGCTGCTTGTTGGGTCGGGGGATGGCGGGTGGGAGGAGTAGAGGACTGCAGGCAAGAGAAAATGCCCACTCTTCAGTAATAGTGGTAGTTGTCCTTAAATGAATAAAATACCATTTAACTTCATTGAGCCCAGCTACAGGAGTTTGTTTTATTGGAAAGAAGAAAGAGAATTTAAACCTGCAAAAAAGAATCCAGGACTTCAAAAACAAACAAACAAAAAAATGTGAAAACAATTCACAGCATCCACCCAAGCATATCAGTTTAATCTCAGACTGGACTCAGTCTGGATTATTTTACAATGTTCACAGCGTCCTATTCCAAAAATATGTATTTTCTTTGGCTATGTAAACACTCATCATTGAGATTGTAAGTTCATTCCGAAATTCGATTCTTTTTTGTTCACAGGGAAAAGACTTTTTAAAAAGCAAACCACTATAATTTTGTAAAATGTGTCAACTCTTGGCAGGTAGGCAAAGCCTTCAGAATCCTTGCTATAGACAGTAAGGCACAGGTTGCTTGTTTCATATTTAGAAAAAAATAATGAATAAACTGGATGACTATAGTTCATAAAATATACATTAGTGCAAGTTTTCATTATACTTGCCATGTACAGTATACATTGCCTTTTAATGTTTTTTTTTTTAAGGCAAGTACTCAACTTTAAGGTCTGAATTTGTATGGCCTATATACTGAAAGTGAAAATATCCTTAAATTATATTGTGTGAGTGTGCATGTACATAAGTGTATGCGTGTATCCAGGCTTCACTAATGTCAAAAAGCAACTTTATCCAGAAAATTCCTAACTTCAGGCCAGTTATAACATTCAATAGTCAGAAATGAGATAATGAATAAACATGAAAAGTAAAAAAAAATTTTTAAATACTCCATTACATAAAGTAAAATATGGGATCAGGGGATGGGGAAAATGTAGAAATCTTCAAGAATGGGAGTTTGTTAAACAAATTATTTTATATACAATTTAGAAACCTTAACCAAATGGATTCATGTGTATTAGGAAAGAGTTCCTACCCTGGCCGGTTGGCTCAGCGGTAGAGCGTCGGCCTAGTGTGCGGAGGACCCGGGTTCGATTCCCGGCCAGGGCACACAGGAAAAGCGCCCATTTGCTTCTCCACCCCTCCGCCGCGCTTTCCTCTCTGTCTCTCTCTTCCCCTCCTGCAGCCAAGGCTCCATTGGAGCAAAGATGGCCCGGGCGCTGGGGATGGCTCTGTGGCCTCTGCCTCAGGCGCTGGAGTAGCTCTGGTCGCAACATGGCGACGCCCAGGATGGGCAGAGCATCGCCCCCTGGTGGGCAGAGCGTCCCCCCTGGTGGGCGTGCCGGGTGGATCCCTGTCGGGCGCATGCGGGAGTCTGTCTGTCTCTCCCCGTTTCCAGCTTCAGAAAAATGAAAAAAAAAAAAAAAAAAGGAAAGAGTTCCTACACTGTAATTCCACCCTGGCATGTTGGCTCAGAGGTCATCTCCAGCTCAGTTTATTCGTAGTTATTGAGCATCTATGTCAGGCACTAAAAATACAAAAACAGATGACTCCTCCCGACCTTCAATGTGCTCACAGTCAGTTTTCATATTCTCATATCTACAGTTAGTCCTCTTTACTTTCTAGTCCCAATTTCTTTATTTGTTGGAGTTTCAGATAGAAGTAGCACACCAACCACTAGTTAGTGCTAACAAAGTCAGGTCGAACACTTATTTATGTAAATCCTCTCTCTAAACATATACAGTGGTTTTCATTCAAACTTTTACACTTGGGAACTGGTGAAAAATAGAATTATTTAGAGGACAGCTATGGCAGAAATCACCCTGAGCATAAGCGAATTTGACTAAGATCACTGGGTCTATAATCTTCATACAATAACAGGGTGGTTAACTCTTTCGTGGACTGGCACAAACTTCTGGCATACTGGTCCGCAGACTGGCAGTTGAAAAACAGCAGACACCATGGCAGGTTTTCACTTCATTTTGTTGTTTTGTTTGAGGAGAACAAGAGAAAACATAAATTGAGAAACATGCCTATCTACAGTATTTAGTCAAGTGAGGAGGGCTGACAATAACAAAAGGTCAGAACACTACAAGTTACATATAGTATATAAAGGGCAAAGGAAACAAAAAGTAAGTAATGGCTTAGGAAAACTGAGAAAGATGCCACTCAGATTACAGATGAAGATATGTCGTAAATAAATGAGAGTTTAGCCTGACCAGTGGTGGTGCAGTGGATAAAGCATCAGCCCAGAACACTGAGGTCACAGGTTCAAAATCCTAAGGTTGCTTTCTGAACACAGGCTCATCAGCGCAGACTTGCTAGCTTGAGTTGGGGTCATCCTTTCCCAGAGCTCTCCAACTTGAGCCCAAAGGTTGCTGGCATAAAAACTCAAGGTCACTGGCTTGAGTAAGGGGACACTGGCATGGCCCCAGTCAAGGCACATACGAGAAGCTCAATGTACAATTAAAGTGAAAGCAACTAGAGTTAATGCTTCTCACCCTCTCTCCCTTCTCTCACTCTCACTCTCCCCTCCTGAAAAGAAGGAAGGAAAGAAGCGAGGGAGAGAGGAAAAGAGGGAGGAAAAAAGGAAGGGTTTAACAAGAACAGTATCATGTAAGATCAGTGCCGAGCATCTCTCAGAAGTTATGATATGAAATACTCATCTGTGATCAGAGCATAAGGGAGGGTAGTGGGAGAGCAGTCTTGAAAAGTAATTTAAATTCTGAAGGGCATCCTTACAAACCAACGAAGGAGTCAGCCATCCACAAATGAGCCTTAGAATATTTCTTTTTAGTTTTTTATTAATTTTAATGGGGTGACATTGATCAATCAGGGTACATAGGTTCAGAAAAAACATCTCCAGGTCATTTTGAAATTTGATTATGTTGCATACCCATAACCCAAAGTCAAATTGTCTTCCGTCACCTTCTATCTGGGTTTCTGTGTGCCCCTCCCCTCCTCCCACCCCCTCCCTCTCTTTCCTCCCCCCACCCCATAACCACCACACTCTTGTCCATATTTTTAAAATTTTGTTTTAGAAAGCTCCAACCTCAATGTGGATTAAAAAAAAAAAGACAAAGGAGTCAACTGAAATTTGCCTAAATTATAAGAAAAAAGTTATCTGGCCCTTACCCTACTGAATAATTCAACAAATTTGAGATTTGCAAGATTCCCCAAACTATAAAATCTGCACTAAGACTACAGTAGTATTTTCCATTCTGTGTGTGTGTGCATATGCATGCCTGCTACCTATTCAACAGATAATTTATTGTCTCCCATAAGCCAGACACCAGGAATGTAACGATGCACAAAAAACAGATATGGCCCTGCCTTCATACTATGAATTTCAAGGAGAGGGTGTACGAGTGGAGTCTGACAACTGTTGGGCTAAGAAGAGACTGCCCTGATGAAGCAACACTTGAGTTATCATGAAAATATGAAAAACCCAAAAAAGCATTAGCCTATTTCTTTCAGCTACCAAAGGAGAGAGATCATAGGTAGTGAAAAAGACAAGGACTAAAGATCCCAGGTTCCAATTCCATTAAAAATATGCATAAATTAAGAGGTCTTGGGGAATTAACTTAATCCCGGCTTGACAGGATTCCATCTCCTCACATGGTTCTTGTGAGAACTGTAAGAGAATGTACATAGACGTACCTAGAGCAGTCCTTGACCAAGAGTAGGTATTCAAAGAATGTTCATTTAATTCCCCACTTTCTTCACCCTTCAAAAAGCAGACTAAGATAGAAATATTTATTTTCACTAAAATAAATTATTTTTCCCAGTTTTCCTAAATCAAGTGCCAGGGATCTGGTAAAAGTCTTCGGCAGCTAAAAATTTGGCCTATTCTCATGTAATCCTGGAATAAGAACTTTAAAAAACTAATTTATGAGAAATATTTTTTTAAAAAACTTTTTAATCTTCTCAGAGTTCTTCCAACTTCTATCAGGTTTGCTGCCAAAGGAAAATATTTCTTAAAAAATCTAGAGAAAAATACATAAAGCAGAAAACCTAGGTTTAAAAAAATAATATATAACTATGTAAGTGGGTAGTGTTTTCTTCTTCAGCCAACAGGTATCATAAATTAAACCACATAATAGGACCTCTGAAAGAGAAAAAAATGGAAAATTAAATGGCATCTAATTTCATACAAATGCAAACTATTAAGGGCAATTGGGGGGAATCTACTATCTAGTAAATGCAACAGTTTCTGAAAAGGAATTTTTAAATAGTAGTAAAGTATGAAATGTAGATTAGTTTCTGAGGAAGAAATTAGGCTGAGACAATAGTTCATAGATTGATACAATTTTAATAAGGTTTTAATCCTGTACTTATTTTTTATTTGTAGGTTTATATTCTAATAAAAGTACTTTTCTATGTTTATATATTTACCTACCTAAATCTAGAGCCTGAATATATTATTAACTGGGGAGAGTTATATTTAGATCTAATAATTTTGAAACGAGTTAAATTACAAACTAAGATTTAGCAGACCATCAATTCACAACCATCTCTATCTTGCCTTATCTCTACATAAGTACTTAAATTATTTTAATAGCTCCTTAGTAGTTCATAAACTCTAAATCTTATATAATTTTTACAATGAATTAAAGTCATACCAGATAATAACACATTTTCTTCGTTTTCTAAAGAGGCCTTGTTCTCCATGATTGTTTCAAAATCTATCCATAATTTCGTAAGTTATTGCTATTCTTTGACTCTTCATCTAACTGATTGGCACACAATTCAACAGGTGATATTGTAAAATCATAAAATTAAGAAAAATTTTAATTAAGTAGCTGTCGTCAGCTAGGATTAGAAGTAAACATATTTTTTCCCCCGAAGCCAGAAACGGGGAGAGTCAGACAGACTCCCGCATGCACCCAACCGGGATCCACCCGGCATGCCCACCAGGGGGCGATGCTCTGCCCCTCCAGGATGTTGCTCTGTTGTTACCAGAGCCACTCTAGCGCCTGAGGCAGAAGCCATGGAGCCATCCTCAGTGCCTGGGCCCACTTTGCTCCAATGGAGCCTTGGCTGCGGGAGGGGAAGAGAGAGACAGAGAGGAAGGAGAGGGGGAGGGGTGGAGAAGCAGATGGGCGCTTCTCCTGTGTGCCCTGGCTGGGAATCGAACCCAGGACTCCTGCACGCCAGGCTGATGCTCTACCACTGAGCCAACTGGCCAGGGCTGTTACTTTTTGTTTTTTTTAACAGGGACAGAGAATCAGAGAGGGATAGATAGGGACAGACAGAAACGGAGAGAGATGAGAAGCATCAATCATCAGTTTTTTGTTGTGACACCTTAGTTGTTCATTGATTGCTTTCTCATATGTGCCCTGACCACGGGCCTTCAGCAGACCGAGTAACCCTTTGCTCGAGCCAGCGACCCTGGCTCCAAGCTGGTGAGCTTTTTGCTCAAGCCAGATGAGCCCGCGCTCAAGCTGGCCACCTTGGGGTCTCGAACCTGGGTCCTCTGCATCCCAGTCCGACGCTCCATCCACTATGCCACCACCTGGTCAGGCACATGTTACATTTTTAAAGTAATGTTAAACTCTAACAATATTGACTGGCAGTGTAAAATTGGTGTTTCAATATAAAGCATCCTGAATTAAGAGCTAAGATCTGATTTCTGGCTTAGCTGACATGCTATGACCTTTCATAAAGCATTTAGCTTTTCTGACACTCAGTATACAGTATTTAATGAATATTATTAGATAAGTAAAATTTCTCTCTTATATACACACACAAAACTATAGCTCTCCTGATTCAATTATGTTCTTCATAACAAGAGTGTGTCTAATGCGTAAAATGAGAAAGACCAATTTCAAGAATAAAAGGCATAACTTAACTAGCAAAATTTCCAAACTTGGGTCTAAGAAACTATTTCAATTTAACAATTATTATTGAGTGTCCCTGTGTCTATGTGAGTGGGAGAATACTGCAGGCAGAGGAAGAGCACAGAGGTTGGGGGATTAGGAAAACTTTGCATATGCCAACCACAGAAAACAGTATGACCCATTAAAAGTGTATGTGGAGTAGGGACTGGGGTGGCGGTGGTGTGGACAGTAGTTGTGGTGAGAAATGACAGAGGTAGGTAATTAGCAGCAAAATTACACAGGCTTTGTAGACTCTATCTGTAAATTCAGACAATCATTAAAGGGTTTCAGCAATGGTGTGGTAGTATGATTCAATTTCTAACTTTGAACTCTTCAGACTCTAAATGCACAGAACAGGTAGCAAAGGTCAAGACTGGAGACCAGGATATTAGTTAAGAGACAGTTTTGAGATGATGAATGTCTGAATTAGAAGGCAGTACAACAGCAATTAATAGCAAAATTAAGTCATTTGCCTGCATTCAAATCCCAATTTTTCTACTTACCAACTTACTCTCTCTACACCTGTTTTCTATAATCCAAAGATAAAAATCTTCATAGGGTTGTTGCCAAAGAACAAATAAAATAATACACATAAACAGCATGTTGCCTGGCACAGAGTAAGAATGCAAATGTTTATTACTAATGTACTGTTACTGGGACGGAGAAATGAGAATATTAACTGAAAGATGTTTAGAAGACAGAAATGGACAGTTTAGATATAAGACAAAGGGGATCAGAATTAGACTCTAGTTTTGGATTTGAATAATGGCTCTTATTCGATGAGAAACACAGGTGGTTTGAAAGTTTTGAAGGTCTAAAGTAGAAAATAGTGTTCCATTTTTAATATGATTGTGAGAGACAGGCAGGTGAATATAGTGTTCTGAAGTGAAGAAAACAGATCAAGGCTGGAGGTCTGAGCACCAGAGCAACAGATGGTAATTTCATGCATGGAGGTTACTGAGAGCCTCTGCAGAAAGGATGCATAGAGTGAAGACATCCTGACACCAGGTAGAAGCTGTGGAACAGCAACACTCGGATGGGCAGGGGAAGAGCAGCCTACTAAGGACACCAAGAGAAAGGGGAGCCTGAGAAATAAGAGAACAAGAGTGTGAGAACTCAAACGCCAAAAGAAAAAGTGTTTCAAATACAAGGGAGTGCTCAGCCATATCAATACTGCAGTGAAGTAAGAACTGAGAGTTTTCAGTGGATCTAGCAACAACAAACGACTCATTCTCAATCTAAATATGTGCCAGGCCTTGTGCTAGGCCCTGGAAATGCAGTAGTAAGTTAGACAAATAGAGCCTTGCACACACAGACTTTCTTGTGAAGATAGACCGTAAAAAAATACCTATTTTGTTTGAAATAGTAGAGATAAAGTGACATAACAGAGAGTAAAAAGCAGAAGCCACTTTAAATAATAAAGTTCGCAGTGCATTTCTCTGAGGAGGGAGAATTTAAACTGACACCTGAAACAAGAAAGGGCTTATATGATCAGAGAACTGAAAGAAGCTGTTGAGACCACAGCATAACAGTTGGAGGAGGGATGGAGACAGAGAAGCCACACCACGTTTGTAGTTGAGGCCGAGGGCATAATGGGAAAAGTTTTAATGATGACCTGTTGAGCATGTAAATACGGAAGTTAAGGTCATGCCAGTTAACAGCCCTGGGTCGTTTGCTTTCCCTCATATATACTAGCCTTTATAATCAGAAATAGGACATTTCACCACTCTTTCAACTATTAACTGTTTATTATAACAATATCAGAATAAACTTTTCTATTTTAAAGGGTACTATACAATTATGGCATATTACTTGTCACATTTTTATTAATCCCCCCCTTTTTTTTTGTATTTTTCTGAAGTTTGAAACCGGGAGGCAGTCAGACTCCCGCATGCTCCCTACGGGGATCCACCCGGCATGCCCACCAGGGGGCGATGCTCTGCCCATCTGGGTTATCACTCTGTTACAACCAGAGCCATTCTAGTGCCTGAGGCAGAGGCCACAGAGCCATCCTCAGCGCCCAGGCCAACTTTGCTCCAATGCAGCCTTGGCTGCGGGAGGGGAAGAGAGAGACAGAGAGGAAGGAGAAGGGGAAGGTGGAGAAGCAGATGGGCACTTCTCCTGTGTGCCCTGGACGGGAATCAAACCTGGGACTCCTGCACACCAGGCCAACGCTCTACCACTGAGCAACCAGCCAGGGCCTTTACTAATCCCCTTTTAACATTTCATATTTCTTTCAAAGATAGTTCTCATAATATTTGCTTGATTCTATCACTAAATTATATTTCTCTGGGGCATTTTCAAGCAATGTACATCAGAATTTGAATGTTTTATAACAAGATTCAGCAAGGTGTTACTAAAACCTAATGAAATTCATCCAAAAAAGATGATATTCCATAGAATTTATATCCCATAGTCTTAGGTTCATATTTCCTTAATCTATATATCTACATTCAAGTATATGATAGATAAAAAACTAATGCAGAAAACATTGGCTTGATTCTGAGCAGCTAAATTATATATATGTTCATATTTTTTCATTTCCTTATCTGCAAGAGGAAGAATTGATGGTCTTTTCAAATTTCACAAGGATATCAATAATATAAAATGCTACCATTTATGCCTGATCTGTGGTGGTGCAGTGGATAAAGCATCGGCCTGGAAATACTGAGGTTGCTGGATCGAAACCCTGGGCTTGCCTGGTCAAGGCACATATGGGAGTTGAGGCTTCCTGCTTCTCCCCCCTTCTCTCTCTCCTCTCTAAAAATGAATCTTTAAAAAAATAAAATAAAATGCTACCATTTACTTAATATCTATTATCAGGAAGTGAGGTAGGCATATTACATAAATTATTTTTAATCATCCTTATATTCCATACCCCAAAAAAGTATTACTTTTCCCATTTTACAAATGAAAAAGCCATCTCAGAGATATCAGGTGACTTGTGCAAAACTGCAGAACCAGAATTTAAGCCCAGTTCTATAATCTTGAAAACTCTGGTCACTATGCCATGATGCCTCAGACTATTAACATAATGAGTTCCTTAAAAATATACTGCTCACAAAAATTAGGGGATATTTTATCACTTTATATTAACTTTGAAATATCCCCTAATTTTCATGAGCAGTATACTTACCAAAAATAATAAATTAAATCATAACAATAAATTTTAAATGTTACTTTATTGACTTTTTATTAAACTGTGTACAACTTAGAAATATTTGCCATATACACCATTCCTATATATTTCTCCTTTTGTCATAACTTGATTTCATTTATTTTTAATAATGGAGAAGAGAAATAAAAGACAGAAAAGAAAACCACACCACTTTTAAGGTCCAAAAATTACCATTGTGGGTTAAATTTTTCTTCCCAGTTAATCTTTAATACACATATTAAATCCAATGAAATATCAGTAACAGCCTATTCTCACAAAACTTATATATCTCTCAAAATTAAAAATTACACATGGCCCATGGCTTTCTTGAATCAGAAAAACCTAATCTCTGATTAGAACCTCTAAATGTCCCTTCATCTCTGAATTCAAAAGGTAGCAAGTCTGAATAAAAGCATCATACTTTGCCTCAGCAGTATTTATAGACTTACTGTATCATGAACTCTTCCTACTAAGATTTTTCAGGTAGCTTATCATCCACTAAAATTCTGTCTGAAGAAGTCTAGATATTTAACAAAAATAAACAATGCCAGATCCTTATTTTCCTCAACAAAATACACACAAGAGCACAAAATTCACAATATTATCATTATTTTACAAGTATAAATAATACTCAGAATTCAAGTACAGTCAAGTGCAGAAATATTTCCTATATGTTATTATGTAAACATAAATTATATACATTATGTGCCTTTGGCCTAGCTGCAAAATATGAGTCAGCAAAAGAAACGCTGCACTTGACTGATCAACTGCATTCGTACTGAAATTCGTACCAATGCCTATATAACTATGGGTAAAACTTTCATACTGCTTAATGTAAATACCTAAATAGACATTTCCCCCCTGGAAAATATCTTGCAAGTGAAAATTCTATCCACTTTTAATGATGAAGTATTAAAAATCTTAACTGAGTTTCATTCTTTAAAATAAACACTATTAGAACTTATTCCTAACCAAAGTTCTTCCTATGTCAAAATGGATATTATTTACAGGTTACACGTATAAAAAACAAGTTTGCAATCACGTTTGTTTACTTTTAGAATGGAAAAAATTTTCCAAAAGCTGTCTAAACAGTGTAGGTCTTTGTACATTCAAAATGATCTTACTTTACTGATATCACTTGCTTTTAGTTTAATACCTAGTAGATATAGCTTTGACATGAAATAGCTAGGCAATCCGAATTCAAATGATATCAAGCACATCCTAACAGAAAAAAAAAGCACCACCTAAAAAGCAATAACTGACATCAAAAAAACTCCAAATATCCAGTTGAAGGCACATGGAGGCATTTACTACATTGTCATCAAAGATTCTCCACTTAGTTCAGGATTAGGAATAGAATCAGCTCTGGGAACAGTTGATTTGGCTTCATTCATTGAGGATTCCTCATTCTCGGTCTCTTCTTGCTTTTCCTCTGGTTCCTCTATGCCAGATCCTTTATCAATCACTTCATTTGTCTGCTCTGTATCTGTTATTTTGTCCTCTGTCTGTTCTGAAGTGTTATTTAAAATATCTTGTTCTTCTAAAGATTCTGAAAAGATAGAGTTAACACTTCAGGAATACCGTATGTTAAAACTGCTAAATAAGATAAGCAAAAGATAAGATGGACTAAGAAACAGTAGAATGATTTAACATTATCCTTAATTTTTTTAAAGTGCGTTCTTAACTTCCTATAGCATATAAATTAAGAAAAAACAATCTGAGGAAACAACTCATTAACATACTTTTATCTAAAGCTCCATATTTTAATAAAATTTAGAAACTTACATAATATTTAGGAATTTGCCTGTATTTGAAAGTTGAATGTCTAATCAAACAAAGCCACAACAGAATTATGTGCTATAAGAAAACAGCCTAGCAAACAAAGTAAATGTATTAACTTTTAGATTATGTTTCCTGAAGGAATGGTCTCCCTTATGCCCAGACAACCATGTGAGCAATATGTAATGTGTACTTTTGTGTGTATGTAGCAGTGCTATTTCCCACACTGATTTACATCTCTATTATCCAAGGACTTAGAAGTCAGGATCCACCTTTTCCAAAAATATAACAAGTCTTCCTTCATCCCTCTGTGTAAGACAAATGCTTAGGATTTAAACATCTGGGTCAGAATAAGCTACATACCTAGAATGCTAGGGAGCGAAAGGGAAGGGGTTTTCATCCCAGTATCTATTATAGAAACAAAGTCAGTCTTGGTCCCTTATCTGAAGTTTGTTCCCTTTAAACTCCTTTGAGTTTCATTAAATTCAAATCCCTTAATAATAATTTAATAATAATAAAATTTTGTAAATAAAGTCCCTATAATTCTTTAAAGTTTAATGAATGGGATAGAAGATGGAATAACAAGAACCGCTTTGTTTTTATAATAAATAGAAACTAATACTCTTGCTAAAAAAAAATGGTCAAACCACATTAGTTAAACAAATAAGCAGATTTTCCTACCTTCATAGAAAATCTTTTATAAAATACTACAAATGTTATTGATTTGAAATTTTTGGAGAAAAGGCCATTCTACATTAGTAAAAAGTTCTATTTTAGTTCCTTGTATAGTACAATGTGTGTGTGCAGGTGCATATTTTGCTAAATAAATTTAATCAATAGCTTTACAAAAAAATTAATGCTATATGTACACACGTTAACCTGAAAATTTTATAAGTTCATGGTTTTAACATGTCAGTTTTACTAAATATAAATTATATCTCATACTCTATGCCAAGATTAAAAATATTTTAAAAGAATTATTTCTATAAACATATTTTAGATTCTAGTTTACAGAATTAATTACAAACTTTCCTCTTTTTCATATAGAATAAAGGGCCAAATTTGCAAAGTTAGGAACATCCAAGTTAATGAGGTCTTACTGTACGAAAACATCACATAATCACAAAAAGTAGAAAGGAATCATATTTTGCTAAATATCACAAAAATATTATTTTTATCTTAAAAGGAACTTAAATGGCATTGCTACACCACTTCAAATAATACAAAGATCCAAGGTAAAAAGCAGTAGGTCATCTGAGTTTGCTATTTGAATATTTCAGGGCATAAAGAAAAAGCAGAAAGTGCAAATGAAATTCTATGGACATGTACAGATCATTTCTGCTACAGGGGCAAGTTAGTTCTTCAGAAGAAAACTTCAGGAGTTGTCAACCACTTATAATTCTACCCATACCGAATTTATCCAGGATAGAATTTGAAGTCATGGTTTTCCACCATTCTCTGGTCACAGACTAATACTTACTTGTCAAGAACTTCACAATTTGGTACAATTTAGTAAAGCCTTCATAAACAAGCCAATAAAGTCACACTAAAAATTAAAAACTCAAAATTCAGGACTCGACTCAACAATAAACGTCTTTACGTGAATATAGACCCAGAGTTTTTCATATTTTGTTTGACAGACCGTCTCAGTGCTGAACAGGAGAGGTATTAAAGTTCATTGTTTCTCATATTCAAGTTCTGTGATATAATTATTTTCAGAAACACATCACTATTCAAATCCATTTATTTTTTATTTTTTAATTTTTTTATTTATTTATTCATTTTAGTGAGAGAGAAGGGACAGAGTGATACAGACAGGAACATCAATCTGTTCCAGTATGTGCCTTGACTGAGGATTGACTAGCAACCTCTGTGCTCAATGCACTAACCAACCGAGCTATCTAGCCAGGGCCATTTAGTTTTTAAATGTCTACAATAGTGAATTCTAAAAAATACCGTGTGCTGATATAATTAGATAATAATATTATATGCAAGCTTGATCATCAAAACCACATTGCAGTCCAGAGAATATATGAAAGACCAAAATTGGTGAAATAATAGGTAGTGCTTAAAAATAACCAAAATGCCTATTAATGACTACTTCACCTCTCCTAGGTGAATCTGCAGAAAAGTAATTTTAACAGCATTAATACTACAAAAAAAACTGGCATATGCCATGATGCCTATAATGTAGATACCGGCTAGTCTAAATGACATAGATACTCAATGTTTGGATGCTAACGCTATTTTGTGAGAAGTCGGATCCAAACAAGATTTAAGTGAACTAGATATCCAAAAGCAGAAAAATACTTATTAGTTTAATAACTAAACCACAGAGCTTTATCACATGATTAAGGGTATTCTAAAGGTACTTTATTTCTATGGGATAGTATCATTTGCCTAGTCTAAAAAAAAAACAATAAATATTTTCTGTGAAGTTGTAACTTAAAATAACTTGGTGGTATAAAATACATTACAGACGATGTCAACATTTGGGCATAAAACATTAAAAGAAACAGCAGCTTTTGGAGTCACATCAGTTTAAATTAAAATTGAAACAACATTACCTGAATAATCTAATTCCATCTTTAAGAAAATCTTTAAAATCAACTTTGGCATCTGTAATGCCAAGAAAAGAATGTATTGCAATGTGACAAAACAAAATGACCCATGAAATTTGTTCCTTTCTCCATCCCTACACCAGTAATCTTAAAACAGAAATTCTGTCTACCGAATGGTAGAAATTGGCTTCCAGTTCTTTGGGGGAGAAGCCTCAACTCAACTAGACAACTCAAAATCATAAAACTGAGTATAACTGTAAAACCAGTAACAATGCCTCCCCTATAAACCACACTCATGCAACAACATGTAAAAACATCAGCTTATCTTAAGGTTTTTAGTGTATCTCTTGAGAAAATAATCTTCTAAGAAAATTAAAGGATACTGTAGCAAAACAATTTCATATATTTCTAAAGGAAATATATAATTTCCACCAAAAAATACATGATTCTATTTAGATTATGCCTTTGAAAACTCCTCATATTTTGGTGAATTCATATATATTTTATTCCTGTTTAACAACAAAATTCGTCTTGCTAACACATCAGTACTCACTATAAACTATAAAACCTGTCCAAAGAAAATTTGTTAAATTAAAACAATTTGTTTATGAACTTATAGGTTTTAAACAAAAAAGTTTTTACAAGATTTTTCTGTCTTAAGGGAAATGGCCAACTTATTTTAAGCAACAAAGATATAAATTTCATCCCAAAACTCCCCAGTGGCTTAATTAAATAATAACCAACTATGAGAAAATAGCTCATTCAATACACATAATACTATTTATTTACCATTGGTGAACAAATCTATTAGATGCATAAGAATATCATTATTAAGCAGTGATATAAAATTATTCAGTGTAGGTGTTTTAGAAAGGAAATCAGAGGGCCAAAAGATCTCTATGTCTAAAATAAGCAAGCAATAACACACTACAGTGAAGTTTACATTAGGTAAACTGTCATAATTAAATATAAACAAAGGTATAAGCTTTTTAAATCTGGCAAATATATAGAATTCAACAAAATGTACATTATTAAGTACTTTAATATCCTAGAACAACATAACAAACAATATTAAAAATAGAATTTTCCCTAGTTCAACATAATCGAATAGTAACAGCACACTGCTTAAAAGACAGGAAGGGAAGAGCAAAAATCAGATTACCAAGATAAATTTCACCCTATATAAATTTTACATGCTATTTTTGAAAGTACTGATTAGATGCCATAAGTTTTATTATTAGCAAGTTATTTCCAGTTGAATAAAAGCTATTTTCTCCTAAAATAATTACATAAAACCCAGACATATATAATTGAGCAATGAAAACAGTAATAATATTTTTTAAACATGCTAGCCTAAAATCACTGTACTAGTATACTAACAATGGAGAAACCTCTTACTCTCTTATATCTAATAAAAAAATGCTATATAATCAGGTATTTTGAAATGTGTGTTTTTTGAAAAAGCAAAACTGATAAACCACTTTAAGGTGACTTAGCAGAGATTCAAGTATTACTCTATTATCTATTTAAACATCAAAGAATCCAAGGAACCTAAAAGCAGTTCATTAATTTGGCATACCATAACTAGGATGCTTAGATAAAGCCAATCCATAGTCCTAATTTCTTATGTTTCTCTAATACTCTATTACCAAAGCATCTGTATACACAAATCTAGGAAAATATTCTAGAAATTCAAATGAGCAATTAATGGAAGAATTTCTTCTAGGTCTCCTCTTCAGTGAAAACTTCCCAAGATTTCATATGTTGTTCTAAGGAGTGGCCCAAAATTTTCAAAAGCCTTGTGCCTCATCCTAAATGTAAAATCTTCCAGTAGCAGAATCAAGACAAAACTTAATTTCAAAGTCTCACATCACAGATTTATTGATTCTAAATTATTCATATAAATGGTTTTAGAATATTCAGTAAAAGAAAAATGCAGATGGAGAAAAGTTACCTTTTTATTCCATCTATAAATTCAATAACCTAATCTATACAGTTTTTGCTGCTATCCACAAGCCATTTCAATACTTAAAAAATATAAAAATTCTAGCAGAAAAAAATTTTTTAGACCTTAAGTTTCTTATAGCAAGAATGCAGAAATCAGAAATCAAGCCTTCAATTATAGTGCCAGCACAGAGTAGATGATTGAGATGATATGATCTTACTTAACAGTTCAATTTAATCATAGAGGTATGTCTCCAGTGTCCAAAACAAATGCAGCTTCTCTGTTCTTAAGAAATACTTCCAGTCACTTACTAAAGGAATGCAGCCTGGAACTGATTACTGTATATCGCAGTGTTGATATAGGAGTCTTGGAGAAAAGTTCAGTCTTCTGGAAAGCCAAAGAAGTAAAAGGTACTCATAGCCATTTAAATGAATCCAAAGAGAAGTATGAAAAAGTTACTACTCTACAGGCTCTCTTAACCAAAGGGAACTGTTGCTTCAGTTTCTAGTACTGTTAAATTATCAGACCCTGACTCAAGTTTTGTCTTCACCTATTAATATTACCTTATTAGGGTTGAATATGAGACAGTTAGACTTCCTTCCGGAGAATTCAGACAGAAAATGAGACATCTGGGATATTGCTCCTCCTAGATTAGATGAGAAGGAAAGGTATAGCTGGGTGTTGTGTGCTAACTATCCATCTCGACCTTAGCAGAAGATATAAAGCACTGGACTCATAATCAAGATTTTTATTTTGTTGGCAGATTTTTCTTTTTATTTTTGTCCCAACTATTGGCTTTCAAATATTCACTTTAGCTTTCATAAGCAAGGTTACTCATGAAAAGAACTTCAATTTTTCCACTAGGCATCTTCAGTATGAAATTCTTTCATTTTTCAGTTCCAAGAGGCTTCAATGGCAAGGCGGACGATTTGCATGTGGCAGCATGCAGCTCAGAGCATGACTTAAGCAAAAGAAACAATGTGATATTGTGTTTGGGGTTGATGTTGCAGACTTGGAGAAAAACGAATGCATCGATTCACTTTCGGAAGTATACAGGCCTCTTGTCATGGCTCTCTGTATCCAAACTCATTTTGGTATTTGTTAGTAAGCCAAAAGCCAAACCCAAATCAACACACATATTTTAGGTTAATTCTTCAAAGTTAAAAAAAAAATAAGACACACACAAATTTTCATAATAAACTTCTAATATCTGAAAAGTCCTGTCTCAAATTACTCTTGGTTAAAGCAATGATAATTCCTAGAAATTAAAAGAATAAATATTGATTGCTAAATAAACTAGGTGAACTCAACATCCAATATGGATTTTTTTTCTATACTGGGCCTAACACCAAAATATCATGGCTTGTGTCATAATTTTATCAGTCTTCATAAATCAGAGCTGCTTAACAAACAGCTCCTCACTTCATATTAACAGCAAGAAATAGTTGGCAATTAACAGTCAAATCTTCTAACTCACCTTTTCTACTTTTTCATGAAACTTACCCAAGCATTCTGAAAATAGAATTTGCAAGGTGAGGTCTAAAACAATGAATTCTGAAAAGTTCTGTTTCTCTAAAATAAGGCTGTTTACATCAAGGCATGTGTCAGCAATGTCAGTCTCCTGGACCAAGATAAATTGTTTCAAAGAAACACCAGTCCTATCAACATAGTCATATAAAAGTACAAGGATGACCTTCCAATTCCAGTTTCCTGCTTTATGGTAACCTCTAATAACGCAAGTGGTAAGCACACCCTATTTTATCAATGTTAATTATAAACTTTGTAAGAACTTTACCCCTACAGGTAATAGTTTCATAATTCTAATATTCTGCTTCATTTAAGTAAAATTTTTAAAAAGATTCCATAAAAACATTACTAGTTAGATCTAACAGTTATTAGAAGAGGTCACTCTAAACAATGTTTACCTAGCTATTGCTGGATGTTGCTTAACAAGATATAACCTGTATTTTAAAATTAAAACACATCATACCAATCACACAGGAAGCTACAGTATCAGAGCAATAGCTGATATATGCATGCTGCAAAATCTGATAAAAAAATCTATTCTTATTTAAAGCATTATGCTGTAATTGTTAAATGGCAAACATTATTAAGACAAAACTCTTCATTAACATATTCATACCTTGACTGATCTCATTCTCTGATGAAATCATACTTCCTGAGGGCAAGGGACCAACTGAACTTGAGCCTTCCACAGCCTGCCTCTTTTCAAAACTAAACTCTGGAAGTCTTGGAGCTTGGGGTCTTGTTTTTCTTGCAGGGTTCAAAAAAAAACAGTAGGCACATCGAAAAGCTGCAGACAATTTTAAAAAAATAAAATAAAATCACAAACCAAAGAAAACTTAAAAACTAATCAATAATTCTCAAGATTACTTTTGCAAATAGTCAAAGAACCTTTCAAAAGTTATTTATCCCTTGTAAAATTACATATGGTTTTAGTAATATTATTGCAGGTGTTCTAACCAAAGCTAATTTTAAAGCATACTTTCTAATTATTATTAGAATATTAATTTTAAAGCAGAAAAGATAAGTTATATATAGCACATTAACTAATATCAAAACAATATATAATGACCTAAACATATTACAGAAATTAATTTCTAGTCACCAGAATCATAAGATACTTTTACACCCAGAACCTCACTCACTAATTTACCCAAGAAAATGTAGTATGTCATAGTTGAGAAGCATAATTAATTTAGTACAATATTTTTTAATAGTGGCTACATATGAAAATCACCTGAGGAGCTTTAAAACCATGCTGATGCCTAGAACCCTACCCCAGACCAATGAAAGCAGACTTTTTGTAGGTGGGCCTTGGACATAATTTTTAAAAGCTCTTCAGGTGGTTCTGATGCAGTGAACTTTATGAACAACTGGCCTAGAGGTTGTACACTGTTGTGAAAAAACCTGTTATCTTTCCTGCTTTGCTCTGTGTTCTAAATAAGAACAACATGCCTGAACAATATATACAGAGCCAGTACCAAAAATAAAATGGTATTCCATGGGAACGGGCATAGAATGACATATTTGAGAGTGAAATATTTAAAGCTAACTGCCCAATAATTCTTACCAATGTATTCAAATTCTTCTTTCAAAGCCATGCCATTATGAGAAAAACACTGTTGACATATAAGGGCATACCTATACCGAAAGGAAAAATAAACAAATTAGTAACAAATGCAAACAAAGCCTATGGGGGGAGGGGGCTACTTTAGCCATCACAGCTCATTTATATTTTAGCATAGCTAAATATGTCATAACTGATTAGATATTTTAAGTAAACAATAAATAATACTCTTTAAACATACCAGCCAAAATATCAACTATTTTAAAATATAATTTATACACCAAATTAAAAATAAACTAAGCAACAATCAAACGAATATATCCTTATTAAGTTAGCAGAAATATTTGGTAATATGATAGAACACTTAAATTTCAGTGTTTACTGCTTCATTAGTTATTAGAGAAATGCAGATCAAGACTACAATGAGATACCACCTCACCCCTGTTAGATTAGCTATTATCAACAAGACGGGTAATAACAAATGTTGGAGAGGCTGTGGAGAAAAAGGAACCCTCATACACTGTTGGTGGGAATGTAAAGTAGTACAACCACTATGGAGGAAAGTATGGTGGTTCTTCAAAAAACTGAAAATAGAACTACCTTATGACCCAGCAATCCCTCTACTGGGTATATACCCCAAAACCTCAGAATCATTGATACGTAAAGACACATGTAGCCCCATGTTCATAGCAGCACTGTTCACAGTGGCCAAGACATGGAAACAACCAAAAAGCCCTTCAACAGAAGATTGGATAAAGAAGATGTGGCACATATACACTATGGAATACTACTCAGCCATAAGAAATGATGACATTAGATCATTTATAGCAAAATGGTGGGATCTTGATAACATTATATGGAGTGAAATAAGTAAATCAGAAAAAAACAAGAACTACATGATTCCATACATTGGTGGAACATAAAAACGAGACTAAGAGACATGGACAAGAGTGTGGTGGTTACCAGGGGTGGAGGGAGGAAGGATGCAGGAGGGAGGGAGGGAGAGATTTAGGGGGAGGGGGAGGGGCACAGAGAAAACTAGATAGAGGGTGACAGAGGACAATCTGACTCTGGGCGAGGGGTATGCAACATAATTTAATGAGAAGATAACCTAGACATGTTTTCTTTGAATATATGTACCCTGAATTATTAATGTCATCCCATTAACATTAATAAAAATTTATTTTAAAAAAATAATAAATAAATAAATAAATTTCAGTGTTTACTAAAGTATATTCCTGGGGACGACAGGCTTCAGGTCTGTGGTCAGGTAAGACTAGAAATGATGGAACCTCTTAGAGATTCATAATGAGGAAGTCTTGTAAGAAAGAAATTATTTGTTTAGTACAGTCCAAAGGTTAATTTTTATACATCATAATTAATTCCTGTATCTATCCCAGTTATACTCAAACATCTTCCTCATTTTCTATTTATAAATTCACTCTACTCTCTGTGATTGTACTTAACAAAATATTTGGCCCTATTAAACAGCATTCTGTTTTGAATAACTTTACAATTTATTATATTAGCTTTAAATTCTAGTCTCTTTATTAAATTGATAATATTAACCAATAATCTTGTCAAGTATCTACTCTACTACCCCCAAATAATTTTTAAGTCTATTCTATGACAATTGCTTTGCTCAAATCATACCATAATCCTAGAATTATTTAAGAATCAAGTAATAATTGGAAGAGCATTTTGAGAACTGGAAATGCCAAATACATGTAAATTATCCTTATTAAAATTATCACCATCACCAAGTCCAGTACTGACATCTATAAAACTCTATTTCTTACAACCTACCATGTTTTCAGTATTTGTGTGCTCTTCAAGTTTAAAAGTTTAGTGAAATGAATCAATTTTTCTAAAAATAACCATAGGGTAGAATTATAATAGAGTAGGGCAACAATATACTTATATTTTCTGTTATATACTATACATATTTTATTCTTTATTTTTATCTAGATACTTTATCCTACTGGAAAAAAAGAAACACTTGGATAGGTACTCTTTTGCAGGGCTATAAAATATTCCATTATGTTTTAAAATAAGAAAACAGGAGCCATAAAACTATAGAAATCTAGTGGGTGCACATTCAACATACACACCATGACCAATAAACTTTTTCTTCATTTTCATTTAAATAAATGAACACCACCCTAGTAAACACTACCTGTTTTGTGGACCATCACCAACTAAATATTCAACAATTCTATCCAAAGCACCTCGTTCCCGGGGGAGAATGGGTCTTGCTAAAGGTGGACCTGGCGGGTGAAGACCTGGTAAATAAACAAATACATTTTAATTCAGTTACCAAGAACTATCTATGCTTCTCAGAAATTAAACTATATTAACAGAAAATAATGTTGATTTTTATAAACCTCTCTAGAACTTTCAATTTTTCATTAAGAAGACTGCATTATAAGCCCTGGCTGGTGGTTCAGGGGATTGAGTGTTGGACCCATGTCTGAATGTCCCAGGTTCAGTGGTGAGATTCAGCCTGTTCACACTGGTTCGGCAGAACCGAAACCTTTTTGTTGAGTTCGGCAAAAGGCTGTCAAGACAGCACTTGTAATCAGGGTTCTCTCTAAGGTGGGTGCCTGAGCAGCTGTCCAGTGTGAAAATCACAAATTTACATTCTTTACTTTTTTTTTAATGTCCATCTGCGCAACAGCGTATTCATTCTAAGCACCCGCAGTAATGTTCATTCTGTCCATAGGTGAAAAAAATTTGACAGAACTATGCTTGAAATATGTATTCATTTCATAAACTCATTATACCTTTGATGGAATACTATATTTTAATTCCCTCGTGTTTGTTACTTCAGTAAACAAACATATAACATAAAGAGAAAAAGTGCCAAACAACCAGGGGGTGACAAGCTGTCATTTGTTTCAGCTTTGTGTTAAGCCTCAAATTTCCTCAAGATATTACAAGTGTGCTGGTGTACCCCAAATGGTGAAACCAATAGGAAGCTAGGACACAATGAACCAATAGAAATATTTCAAGGGTTATTTTATCACCCATTTTACTTTTTTTTTTTTTTTTGTATTTTTCTGAAGCTGGAAACGGGGAGAGACAGTCAGACAGACTCCCGCATGCGCCTGACCGGGATCCACCCGGCACGCCCACCAGGGGCGATGCTCTGCCCACCAGGGGGCGATGCTCTGCCCCTCCAGGGCGTCGCTCTGTTGTGACCAGAGCCACTCTAGCGCCTGAGGCAGAGGCCAAGAAGCCATCCCCAGCGCCTGGGCCATCTTTGCTCCAGTGGAGCCTCGGCTGCAGGAGGGGAAGAGAGAGACAGAGAGGAAGGAGAGGGGGAGGGGTGGAGAAGCAGATGGGTGCTTCTCCTGTGTGCCCTGGCCGGGAATCGAACCCAGGACTTCTGCACGCCAGGCCGACGCTCTACCACTGAGCCAACCAGCCAGGGCCTATCACCCATTTTAGAAGCAGTGGAAGAATGATCACAACTTTCCTGTCACAAACAGGTTTGTCATACACATTATTTGATCATATTTAATCTGCATAGCCTATGCCATTTATTTATTCAGCCTAGAAATTTTCATTTAGTATCAATAAAATGAAGAAAATGTATGTTCTGATTAATACTTATCAATAGTATAAGCACAGTGCTTTGTTTATATAAGTTTATGATATGACCACATGTGGACAAAAATTTCTCCTGAGAGTTTGAAGACAGATGTCTTAGAGCAAACAATGTAGTGATTTTTAACTTGGGGGAATCACCACATCAAACAGCGTACACTGAACAAGTAAAATCCTTGCTCTCTAAGATCAATTCCTTCAATTTATCCAAAATTACAGGTCACAGACTAGGTAAACCAGCTACAAACAAAATGCATCCCATAAAGGTCGAGCTGAAATGCCCTAAAGAAGCACTGCACCTTCAAGGCATTGTTAACAAAAGCATTAAAATGTTAGGTTTTGTTTATCCCTTCACAAAGAATTTTTGTAATATTAACGTGCTAAGAATACTATACTGTACCCTGATTTGACCTACCTTGGAATTTAACACAACAGTTTGGAACCCATATTACAAAAGTCATCAAAATAGCATCAAAAGAATACAGCACAAGTTCTCAAAATTGATATCCTATAAACGTGGCCACGTTACTTATGATGTACCTTACGATGTTATGAAAGTACTTAAGCCAACAACATTACTGCAAAGGAGGAGGGTCATTGATTTAAATTTCATGTACAAACTTTGTAATAATCTTGTTGAGTGTCCTGCTCTCCTTGAGACCCTGCGTTTCAATGTTCCTAAAGTCATAACAAGAGGAAGCAAGTTTTTTAATGTGAGTTTTCTGTAGAAGAAACTATACTTATTTTAGTGCCATAAAGACAATGATGAAGGAATATAACAAACTGCCTCTTGATATCGATATAATTTATCATTATGCAGTTTATAATATTTATTACTTTGCTATTGTCTGCATAATGTCTTAATAACTTGTACTCTCTTATTGCCTATATTTAAATTTAATTCCTATTGTGATTCTATGTATCTGTTGCCATGTAACTTCCACTGTTGGTACTTTCTATTTTTTCTATTTTTTCCATGCTCTGTGATTACATACTCTTTTTTGTTCCTTTATATATCTGTCCTTTATTCTTGAAATACCTTATTTCTAAATACTGATACTGATTTTATTTATACATACTTTTTGAAACATAATATTTTTTTTTACTTGAGCAATACCAGCTTATTTTTTGTGATAATTTTGTGTTGTCCCAGCCATTGGCTTATCTTTTAGAATTTTTCCTTTTTCTTTTGTAATTAGTGCCTACTCTTTATTTTATTTATTTATTTTTTTTTAGTGAGAGGCAGGGAGGCAGAAACAAACTCTCACATGGGCCCCAACCAACCAGGATTCACCCAGCAAGCCTTCTACCAGGGGATGCTCTGCCCATCTGGGGCCGCTGCTCTGTTGCTCGGCAACCAAGCTATCTTAGTGCCTGCAGTGAGGCCACAGAGCCATCCTCAGTGCCTGGGACCAACTTGCTCAAACTGTTTGATCCATGGCTGCAGGAAAGGAAGAGAGAGAAGAAAGAGGGGTGGAGAATCAGATGGTTACTTCTCCTCTGTGCCCTGATCAGGAATCAAACCCAGGACTTCCATACACTAGGCAGAAGATCTAATGCTGACCCAACCAGCCAGGGAGCCTACTCTTTATTCTATAATTTCCTATAGTGATTGTAGTAATATGTTGTAAAGCTTTGCATTATTTATTACATGTCCTTGCTTAGTTATTGATGCATACATTTTTAAATAAGTTTTTGTACAGTATCTCGTAATCTTTAAGGGTATTAATGTCTGTATATAAATATTATTATAATAATTAAAATAAAACATTCTTTAAATTTTTTTTGCAGTTGACCTTAAAAGGATAAAAAGGCAACAGATTTTGACAATTTTTTTCAATAAGAACCCAAAATCGAAATCAGTTATATTGGAATTGGCCTTGGATGGTGAGAAACTGTCACAAGCACAACCACTCCATCTTGAAGAAAGCAGCACATCAATTATTGAAATAAAAAATAATAACAACTCCAAAATTGAATATAGTTTTCCTGAATGCTGGACAGTGCAACAATATAACAATTTTAAAGAAAAATATAACAAACTGGTCATTTCTAACAAAAAGTTATGCGCAAGTATTGTGCAAAATATGCCTTCATAAAAGAGAAAAGTGTTCATGTGCCAAAAGAATGGAAATGTTTTCAGATTGAGACATCAGGGAAAAATAAAGAGGTACAACAAGCTTCTCTAAGGAAAAAATGAAAACATTTTTCATCAAAAGCTCCTAACATTTATAAAGAGAACTTAAAAAAATGTGAGCAGGATTCAATAACAAAAGTAATAGGTATGATGAATGAAACATATTTAAGTACTACTTGTAGAGTATTTATTACAGCTTACAGCCTGGCAAAAATATATAAAACCACTTTTACACATAGAGGATGAGACAGAAGTACAAATTAAAAATGGAATAGATATGGAAATAGGATTACATTCACATAAAACTGCTGTGAAAGTAGTTGATTTCATTGCAAAGGAAATTAAAAAAAAATATTTACTGAAATTATTGAAAATAATCTGAAAATGTTTGACTATTGATGAAGCTTCAATGATACCTTGCAAACCAGTTATACTTTTCTAAAAAGTTGAGGATTCAGTTACATCTCCAACAATTTTCATTGAGCTAGCTGAATTTGAAAAACAAGATGAAGAGACAATATGTTCTTCAGTTATAGAAAGTTTAAAATAATGTTGGGCTTACTAAGAACTAGAAAAAATTTAACAGGATTTTGCTCCGATGTTGCCAGTGTCAGGCTTGGGAGAAAATCTGGAGTGAGCACTAGGATAGCAGAGTTCCCAAACAATAATATAGCACTGTTTAAAGCATTACCTCCATCTTGTTTTAGATGATCCAATAAAGGAAATAAAACAATTAATTTAAAAATATTTATTAAGATATATACTATTTTTCATCAATCCAATAAGAATCAAATTAAATTAACCAAAATATTCAAACAACTTGGAATTAAAATTATAAATTTTGGTAGAGTTTTGGGACTAAGATGGGCTGCCTGTAGTTTAAGGTCAACCCTAGCTGTGGGGCGCACTTATCCGGTGCTACATCACTATTTTTATTCAAATAAGTACTCGGATATGGCTGCCCATCTTGAAAATATATATTTTATAATTGATTTGGCAATGATGATTGATATTTTAAACAAAATTTATTTTCTTTCAAATGCACTGCAGGCAAGAAACAGAGACATAATAAAGACTGAAAAACTTGTGATAAGATTTAGTAAAGCATTTCAAATGCTTGGAAAGGAAGAGTCTATATGAAAAAAAGTTATAAATTAATTACTTCAGAAATCTTCAAAAATATAAAATTTATAGAAAATTATGAGTTTGTTGGGCTTCATTGGGAAAGACTTTTGAAAGATGTTTGAAAACATCGTAACGAATTTGAAAAAGAGACTAATGGATTAACATTTAAAAGCATGTTGTAACCAATTTCAAAATAGGAATAAATTATAATTTCTTCAATTTTTTTGAGCCAGAATACTGGAATATTGAAGATATACTAGTTCCATGGAAAGCAGCTAAAGAACAATTGTACATATTTAATGACATTTTATTATTGATTATCAAGATTTTATGGAAAATATTTTTTTAAATTCCCAGAATTATGCAATTCCTGAAAGGGCTCAAAGAGCTAAAAATAGTGTCAGAATAATTGCTGTAAGCTCAGCAGAGTGAAAAAGGGGTTTTCAAAGATGCACATAATATGTTCAGAGAAGAGAAGTTGCCTGTTTCTAATATATCAAATACAGTGTGTCTGTAAAGTCATGGTGCACTTTTGACCGGTCACAGGAAAGCAACAAAAGACGACAGAAATGTGAAATCTGCACCAAATAAAAGGAAAATCCTCCCAGTTTCTGGAGGATGATGTGGCAGCATGTGCGCATGTGCAGATGATGACATAACACTGTGTAGACAGTGGAGCAGCCAACAGCCATGCCAGTCGAGATGTGAATGGTACAGAGGAAAGTTCAGTGTTTTGTGGCTCACTAAATTCGAATCTGTGACCAACGTGCAACGTGAATATCAGCACATTTATAACGAAGCGCCACCACATAGGAATAACATTACTCGGTGGGATAAGCAGTTGAAGGAAACCAGCAGTTTGGTGGAGAAACCCCGTTCTGGTAGGCCATCAGTCAGTGACGAGTCTGTAGAGGCTATACGGGATAGCTACCTAAGGAGCCCTAAAAAATCTGTGTGTGAGCCCACATCGAACTGCACTGAATAGGTATGAAACTAGGAGAGTTTTCCTTTTATTTGGTGCAGATTTCACATTTCTATCATCTTTTGTTGCTTTCCTGTGGCCGGTCAAAAGTGTACCATGACTTTATGGACACACTATACAATGACTATTAGTCTAATCAGCCTACCTGTAAAGGAATGGATCTTACTTCAACAGTGAAAAGATGGTTAAGTATAAATCACATTGCCGATGATGCTCGGATAAAAGCAAAGAAAATTGCAAGTGAGGATGCCAATCAAGAAGCCATGTGGGCCTGACCTGTGGTGGCGCAGTGGATAAAGCGTCGACCTGGAAATGCTGAGGTCGCCGGTTCGAAACCCTGGGCTTGCCTGGTCAAGGCACATATGGGAATTGATGCTTCCAGCTCCTCCCCCCCCCCCCCCGTCTCTCTCTCTCTCTCTCTCTCTCTCTCTCTCTCTCTCTCCTCTCTAAAATGAATAAATAAAATAAAAATTAAAAAAAAAAGAAGAAGCCATGTGGAATTATCTTAACAGTTTTATTGTTGTCAGGTATTATTTAATATTTTTTCATTAATATTTTTAAACTTTCTTATAACAATCTGGTTTTGTGTACCTCTTTTATTGTTCTTCTTTAAATATTAAAGGCATGAAATAATAAACTACCTTTCGGTATATTGTTTTTTATACTTAAAACGGTCATTAGGGCAGAGAACTGATTGTTAAATTAATCCCACCAGTGCCCAGGTTCGATTCTTGGTCAGGGCACACAGGAGAAGCAACCATCTGCTACTCTCCCCCTCCCTCTCCTCTTTCTCTCCCTCTTCCCTTCCTGCAGCCAGTGGCTCGATTGGTTTGAACATGGCCTCAGGTGCTGAGGATAGCTTGACAGCTCAGTTGATTTGAGCATCGACTCCAGCAGGGGGTTGCTGAGTGGATTCTGGTCAGGGGGCATGTGGGAGTCAGCCCCACTATCTCCACTCCTCTTGCTTTAAAAAACAAAAGACTGCACTATAAAAAAAAAAAGTTTAAATATGAGCTATTTCAGAACCACCAACGTAATATATTAAGACATGAAACTATGATAGGTTCTGTACACATTAATTTTTAAAATGGTCAGACTCTTAAAAGTTTGTGTAATAATAAATTAGAGAAGTCCATTCTAAACCATAATAGAGTCACAGGGGTTATATTTACCTTCCTACTTAAAACAACTAAAACACTGTGAAAATGTTATGGTACAACGCTTTTAAAGACACTGGATATCAGGTAACATAGGCTAAAACTCTCTGAGAGACAAGATGACCCCCCTCTAATTGGCACAGCTTGCTGGCTAATTTTCAGGCAACAGCTCAGAAACGGTAAACCCAAGTGAACTGAATCAGTCTCCTTTAGATAGGGGATAAAGCTGATAGGGAAAGATAAAGCAGCTTGAGGTCATGGGAAACGGGTACAAGAGAATGCACAGAGCAAGAACACCAAAAATATCTGAAGACAGAGAAAGACTGTCCCAAATTATTAAAGGTAACAGTAGCTTGCATGAAGCCAAAATTATTGCATGTTTTCACCAGCCAGAGTGGAAAATTTCAAACTCACAGGTGACTGGTTAAGTATCCAGAGCTTTATATAGCAATATAAAAACATCCCACATCCAATAAGGTAAAAACTCATGTCTGGCATCAGATAAAAAATTATTAAACATCCAAGCAAGCAGAAAAATACAATCCATAATGAGAAAAATCAACAAAAAATGAAACAGAAATGACAGATAATAGAATTAGTAGACATTAAAACACTTAGGAGTATATCCCATATGCTTGAAAATCTAGAGGAAAGATTCAATATTAAGTAGAGAAATAAAAAAAAAAATGTAGAAGACCAAGACTGAACTTCTGCAGATAAAAACTACATCTAGGATGAAAAATCCACAGATGTGATAACAGCAGTTGGGGCATTACAAAAAAAATTGATAAAGATATAGCAATCAAAACCATACAAAATGAAACACAAAGACTAAAAATATTTTGAAATTAAAAACTCATCAGTGAGCTGTCTAATATACATATAATTGGAGTCCAGAAACAAAAGAGAAGGTAAATTAAATAATATTTGAAGAAATAATGCACACAAATTTTTCATATTTGATGAAAACTATAAACCCACTGATCCAAAAATATCAAAAACTTCAAGCACAAGAAACATAATTTTGCAACAAGATGCAGCATATTCAAATTGCTTAAAACTAGTGATAAAGAGAAAATCTTAAAAACAGTCAGCAAAGATACATTACGTACAGAGAAACAGATGAATGACAGCACAATTCTCATCAGAAAAATAAGCAAGCCAGTAAGGAAGAGAAAATGGCAATGGAGTAGGTGGATGTTACAACTCCCACTTCCCAGAACCAAAGTGGATTACAACTTAGGAACAATCATCTTGAAAAACCAACTTTGGACTAAACTAAGAGGAATCTATAACCAAGCATCATCAAAGAAACCACACTGAGACTGGTAGGAAGGGCGGAGACACAGAAAGGGCTGCCCCGCTCCCAGGAGCAAGAGGCGGCCCAGAAGGTCTCTCATGGTGGGGTGGTTTTCCCAGAGAGTTGTGGGTCCTCAACTCCAGAACCAGAACCCCAGCCTGGAGCCCCAGAGACTAGAGGAGGCATACAGACAGTACTTAGCTGAAATAAGAGCCGGGTTACTGGCCCTGGCCGGTTGGCTCAGTGGTAGAGCATCAGCCTGGCGTGCAGGAGTCCCAGGTTTGATTCCCGGCCAGGGCACACAGGAGAAGCGCCCATCTGCTTCTCCATCCCTCCCCCTCTCCTTCCTGTCTCTCTCTTCCCCTCCCGCAGCCAAGGCTCCATTGGAGCAAAAGTTGGCCTGGGCACTGAGGATGGCTCCATGACCTCTGCCTCAGGTGCTAGAATGGCCCTGGTTGCAACAGAGCAATGCTCCAGATGGGCAGAGCATCACCCCATGGTGGGCATGCTGGGTGGATCCCGGTCGGGCGCATGCGGGAGTCTGTCTGACTGCTTCCCCGTTTCCAACTTCAGAAAAATACAAAAAAAAAAAAAAAAAAAAAAGAGCCGGGTTACTATTTGCAAAAGGGAGACAGAACTCTCAGACCCAAACTCTGTCTTAAAGGGACTGCGCAGAAAACCTTGTTCACAGCCACTTATGCCCGGGAGCAGGGACCTCCGAGGAGACTAGAGTTGTGAGAAGACAGTGTAGTCTTGGGGGCACAAGGAGAGACTGTAGGGGACAGCCACCCTGACCCTTGTGAAGTGGCCATTTTTCCTGGGTGAACCAATGCCAGCAAAGGGAAGCAATTACCCCACCTACCAGAGGCTCTCCTGCTCCAGTCAGTGCAAAGAATCGCTTAGAAGCAGGAGGCACATCAGGGAAACAGGTTTTGAGCGCTGAGGTCTGGGCTACACTGCCCCTCCCAAACTGCTGAGTACCCTCCCAAGGGCAGGAGGGCTAAGCTGCAGCTGCAGTGCTCAGGCCACACAGTGGCAGGGAGCAGAACCTGGCGAGGCAGCCCATGTGGCAGTAGCGGTGGGGTAGCCCAGGGGCCTGCACGCCAGTGGCAGGGGACTGAGCCCAGTGAGGCATTCTGTACCCACGGGGCAGCCTGACCTGTGGCCCGTGAGTCCACATGCACAGCAGTGCCAGTGCCCGAGTGCCCAAGGAGGCGGCAACAGTGGTGGGCCAGCAAACAGATCACACCTCGGGAATAGAGAGGCCACACACACTGGTTAAGAGTAGATAAAGGCCAGCCTAGGAGTGCAGCTGATATTTACAACGGCATCTGAGCCCAGCAGAGGCAGCCATAAATTCTGGATCGCTTGTAGCTCTAAGGTTGCTCAGGACCGGTCATAAGGAGTGATCCCCCACTGGTCTGTGCCAGGTTCCAGCCAGGGAGGTCCAGGGCTGGCACATCCAGTGGCCAGATACAAAAAGCATCAGCTCTGGACCTAACAACCCTAGTTAGGAGTGGTATCTTAAGAAAGGGCTCCTCACACCTGACCCACCTAAGGCACAGAAAATGCTGACACAACAGTAAAAAGAGCAGTAGCAGAATACAAGTAGTCCACAGCAGATTAAAAACAACAGCTAAGGCCAACCCAAGAAGATCTAGAAACAAAAGAACTGAAACCTGGAGGCAGATAACACCAATCCTATATACTCAGCTAGCTACACAAAGAGCACATCCAAAGGAGCAGTATATACAGAGACAAAATGAGAAGACAGAGAAATGCAATCCAAATGAATCAACAAGAGAAATCCCCAGAAAAAGAACTGAATGAGACGGAAATAACCAAGACACCAGATCCAGTGTTTAGAATAATGATTGTTAGGATGCTCATGGATCTTAGAGCAACAATGGACTGACATAATGAGCACCTAAATAAAGAGATAAAGCATCAAAAAGGACACTGAAATCATAAAGAATCAGAGAGAAATCACAAATATAATATCAGAAATGAAGACTACACTAGAAAGAATTAAAAGCAGGCTGGATGAAGCAAAGGATGGAATCAGTGATTTAGAGGACAAGATAAACAAAAGCACAGAAGTAGAACAGCAAAAAGAAAAAAGGATCAAAAAGTCTTAGAAAACTCTAAGAAAGCTCTGTGACAACATGAAGAGGAAACAACATCTGCATAATAGAGGTTCCTGAAGGAGAAGAGAAAGAACAATGAATAGAGAACCTGATTGAAGAAATCATAACCAAAAACTTCCCTAAATTGATAAAGCAAAAAGTCATACAAGTTCAAGAAGCACAGAGAATCCCATTAAAGAGGAACCCAAAGAGACATACACCAAGATACATCATAATTAAAATACCAAAGCTAAGAGATAAAGAATACTAAAAGCTGCAAGAGAAAAGCAGTCACCTACAAAGGAGCCCCAAAAGGATGACATCCAACTTTTCAATGGAAACAGAGGGCAGAAGGGAATGGCAAGAAATATTCAAAGTAATGCAAAATAAGAGCCTACAACCAAGACTTACTTATTCAGCAAAGTTATCATTTAAAATTAAAAGAGAAATAAAAGGTTTCCCAGAAAAAAAGATTAAAAATTCACAGAATTCATTACAACCAAACCAATGCTGCAAGAATTGTTAAGGGGCCTGTTGTAAACAAAAAAAGGGGGGGGGGGGATCTAGTAAAAGAGGAATGTAGATTTAAAGAATAAAATGGCAATAAACAACTACATATCAATAATAACCTTAAATGTAAATGGATTAAATGCTCCAATCAAAAGACATAGGGTAGCTGCGTGGATAAGAACACAGGATCTGTACATATGCTGTCTACAAGAGACCCGCCTCAAAACAAAAGATACACATACACTGAAAGTAAAGGGATGGAAAAAAATATTTCATGCAAATGGAAATGAAAAAAAAAGCTGGGGTAGCAATACTTATATCTGACAAAATAGACTTTAAAACAAAGGCTATAGTAAGGGATAGAGAAGGTCAGTACATAATGATAAAGGGAGCAATCCAACATGAAGTATAATCATTATGAGCCTAATAGAGGAGCACCTAAATATATAAAGCAGATTTTGATGGAAATAAAGGGCGAGATCAACAGCAATACTATAATAGTAGGGGATTTCAATACCCCACTAACATCAACTGAAAGATACTCAAGAAATAAAACTGACAAAGAAACAGTAGACTTAAAGGACACAATAGATCAATGGGATTTAATAGATATCTTCAGAACTTTTCACCCTAAAGCAGCAGAATATATTATACATTCTTTTCAAGTACTCATGGTACATTCTCTAGTATACACCACATGTTAGGATACAACACAAATCTCAATAAATTTAAGAAGACTGAAATATCAAGCAACTTCTCTGATCACATCGGCATGAAAACAGAAATCAACTATAATAGAAAAACTGAAAAAATTCAAATCCTTGGAAACTAAATAGCATGTTATTAAATAATGAATAGGTTAACAGTAAGATCAAGGAAGAAATAAAAAATTTCCTTTAAACAAATAAAAATGAACAAAGAACTCAAAAATTATGAGACACAGCAAGAGCAGCCCTGAGAGATAAATTCATAGTCTTACAAGCATACCTTAAGAAGCAAGAAAAAGCTCAAATAAACAACTTAACCCTGCATCTAAAAGAACTAGAAAAACAACAGCAAGTAAAGCCCAAATGTAGTAGAAGGAAGGAAATAATAAAGATCAGAGAGGAAATAAATAATATAGAGGCTAAAAAAAAAAAATACAGAAGATCAATAAAACCGGAGCTGGTCCTTTGAAAAGGTAAACAAGATTGATGAAACTTTAACCAGACACATCAAGAAAAAAAGAGAGAGGACTCAAATAAGTAAAATTAGAAATGAGAGTGGAGAAGTAACAACTGACACCACAGAAACAGAAAGGATTGTAAGAAACTATGAAGAACTGTCTGCCAAAAAATTAGACAACCTAGGTGAAATGGACAAATTCCTTGAAACATATAATCTTTCAAAACTCAATCTGGAAGAATCAGAAAACCTAATCAGACTGATTACAACAAACAAAATTGAAACAGTTATCAAAAAACTCCCAACAAACAAAAGCCCTGGGCCAGATGACTTCCCAGGCATATTCTACCAAATATTCAAAGAAGAACTAACTCGTATTCTTCTCAAGCTATTTCAAAAAATTCAAGAAGAGGGAAGACTTCCAACCTCGTTTTATGAGGCGAGCATAATCCTCATTTCAAAACCAGGCAAAGACAATACAAAGAAAGAAAACTATAGGCCAGTATCCCTGATAAATTTAGATGCTAAAATTCTCAACCAAATATTTGCAAACTGAATCCAGCAATACATGAAAAAAATCATTCATCATCATCAAATGGGCTTTATTCTGGGAAGGCAAGGCTGGTACAATATTTGCAAATCAATCAATGTGATTCATCATATAAACAAAAGAAAAGAGAAAAATCACATGATAATATCATTAGATGCAGAAAAAGCATTTGATAAAATTCAGCACCCATTTATGATCAAAACTCTCAGCAAAGTGGTAATACAACATAATAAAGGCCATCTGTGACAAACCCACAGCCAACATCATACTCAATGGGAAAAAATCTGAAGCAACCCCTTTAAGATCCGGAACAAGGCAGGGGTACCCCTTTACCACTCTTCTTCAACATAGTTCTGCAAGTCCTAGCCACAACAATCAGACAAGAAGAAATAAAAGGCATTCAAATTGGAAAAGAAGAAGTAAAACTATCATTATTTGCTGATGATATGATACTGTACATAGAAAACCCTAAAGTCTTAATCAAAAAACTACTGGACCTGATAAATGAATTCAGCAAGGTGGCAGAATATAAAATTAATATTCAGATATCAGAGGCATTTTTATATATCAATAATGAACTATCTGAAAGAGAAATTAAGAAAACAATTCCCTTCACTATTGCAACAACAAAAAAAGTACCTAGGAGTATATTTAACTAAGGAGGTTAAAGACTTGTACTCGGAAAATTATAAAACATTAATAAAAGAAAGCAAGGAAGGAATAAACAACTGGAAGCGTATACCGTGTTCATGGATAGGAAGAATAAATATCATTAAAATGTCTGTATTACCCAAAGCAATTTATAAATTCAATGCAATTCTTATTAAAATACCAATTATCATACTTCAAAGATATAGAACAAATATTCCAAAAATTTATTTGGAACCAAAAAAGAACATGAATAGCCTCACCAATCTTGACAAAGAAGAATAAAGTGGGTGGTATCACACTTCCTGATATCAAGTTTTATTACAAGGCCATCGTACTGAAAACAGCTTCATACTGGCATAAGAACAGGCATATAGATCAATGGAACAGAACAGAGAACCCAGAAATAAATCCACACCTTTATGGATAATTGATACTTGACAAAGGAGTTAAGAACATACAATGGAGTAAAAACAGTCTCCTCAACTAATGGTGTTGGGAAAATTGGACAGCTACCTGCAAAAAAATAAAACTAGACCACCAACTTACACCATTCACAAAAATAAACTCAAAATGGATAAAAGACTTAAATGTAAGGCATGAAACCATAATCATATTGGAAGAAAACATAGGCAGTAAGTTCTCCAACATCTCTCGCAGCAATATATTTGCTGATTTATCTCCACGGGCAAGGGAAATAAAGGACAGGATGAACAAATGGGACTATATCAAACCAAAAAGTTTTTGCACAGCTAAAGATGATATGAACAGAATAAAAAGACAAACCACACAATGGGAGAACATATTCGACAATACATCTGATAAGGGGTTAATAACCAAAATTTATAAAGAACTTGTAAAACTCAACATCAGGAAAATAAACAATCCAATCAAAAAATGGGCAAAAGAAGAATAGACACTTCTCCAAAGAGGACATACAGATGGCCAATTGGCAGATGAAAAAATGTTCAACATCATTAATCATTAGAGAAATGCAAATTAAAACCACAATGAGATACCACCTCACACCAGTCAAAACGGCGCTCATTAACAAAACAACACATAACAAGTGCTGACGAGGGCGTGGAGAAAAGGAAACCCTCCTGCACTGCTGGTGGGAATGCAGACTGGTGCAGCCACTGTGGAAAATAGTATGGAGATTCCTCAAAAAATTAAAAATCGAACTGCCTTTTGACCCAGCCACCCCACTTTTAGGAATATATCCTAAGAATAACAAATCACTGGTTCAAAAGAAGAAATGCACCCCAATGTTTACTGCAGCATTGTTTACAATAGCCAAGATCAGGAAACAACTCAAGTATCTGTCAGTGGACGAGTGGTACATATATACAATGGAATACTATGGGGCCATGAAGAAGAAGGAAATCTTACCTTTTGCAACAACATGGATGGACACGGAAACTATTATGTTAAGTGAAATAAGCTGGCAGAGAAAGAAAAATATCATATGACCTCACTCATTTGAGGAATCTAATGAACAATGTGAACTAAGAACTGGAAGAGAGACAGAGGCGGGATCAAACGGATCAGAGAGAAAATGGTCAGAGTGAAAGGGGATGAGAGGATGGGATCAGAAAAGGAAAAGAGATTAGTGAAATTGTATACACATAACACGGTTATAGAGAGCACAAAAGCAAATGCTGGAGGGAAAGGGGGAAGGCGTTAGGGGGAGGGCAGCACACGGGATGCTGAAGGGAACACGGAGGTAGGGGAGAGAGATATATTCGGTGGGACACTTGAATCTATATAAACACAATAAATTAAAATTACTAAAAAATTTTTAAAAATGAAAAAAAAAAAGAAAATATAAGCAAGCCAAAAGACAATAAAACACTGAAGTTCTGGGGGGAAAACTATCAAATTAAAATTCCATATTAGTGAAAAAAATATTTTAAAAGGAAGGCAAAAATGAAGACTTTTCAGACATAAAAACTGAAACAATTCATCACTGGAAGAATTTCACTACAAGATATGTTAAAATAAGTCCTTCAAGCAGAAGGAAAATGATACCAGATGAAAAGCTGGATCAACACAAAGGAAAGAGGAGTAGCAGAAATGGTTACCATGTGGGTAAATATACAAAACTTTTATTATTTAAATCTTTTAAAAGATAATTGACGGCATAAAGGCAAAAAATAATTTTTTATGGGGTTTACAACATATGTAGAAGCAAAATGTATGACTACAACAGCACAAAGGCCAGGAAGAGATCAATGAAAGTATATATACTGTTGTTAGATTCTTAAACTTTATGTGGACTGGTACCCTCCCTATCACTTGCAGGTAAATTGAGATAAACCAAAGATATATACTGTAAACTGCACATTCCTCATTAAAATCACACAATAAAAGCAATATAGCTAATAAGGCAACAAAACTATAAAATAGAATCATAAAAAAAACTTCAATCCAAAAGAAGGTAGAACAAGAAAAGAAAGATAACAGAACAAGTAAGACAAATGGAAAAAAAATAGCACATAGAACATTTAAACTCAAACCTATAAATACCAATCATTACATTAAATGCATGTGTCCTGAACACCCATATTATGAGAAAAAGATTGCCAGAATAAATACAAAGGCAAGATGTATCATAAGTTGCTTACAAAAATAAAAAATAAAAAGAAATATAAACATCAAATAAGTTAACAGTAAATGATAGAAAAAATATCCATATAAAATACACTAATCAAAAAGAAACCTGTAGTGCATGTATTAATATCAAAGTTTTTTTGGTGGGTTTTTTTTTAGTGAGAGAATGGGAGAAAGTGAGGCAGACTCCCACCTCTGCCCTGACCAGGATACACCCAGCAACACCATCTTGGGCTGATGCTAAAGTACCAAGCTATTTTTAGCACCTGAGGCTAATGTGCTCAGATCAACCAAGCCATCCTCAGTGCCCGGGGCCATGCTCGAACCAATCTAGACACTAGCTGCAGGAGGGAAAGAGGGATAAAAGGGGGAGTAGTGGGGGGAAGCGAAGCAGGTAGTCACTTCTCCTGTGTGCCCTAACTGGGAATCAAGCCTGGGATGTCCATATGCTGGGCTGATGTTCTCAGGGATAAAAAAGTAATTTTGTGACAAAGGAGTCAATTCATCAAAAGGGCATAGCAATCCTAAATATATGTGTGCAACAAAACAGAGCTTTAACTTACATAAAGCAAAAGCTAAACAAAAAGAAATACACAATTATAATTGGAGATTTCAACAGCCTTCTCTCAATAGTTTACAGAATCAACAGACAACAAACCAGTAATAATATAGTGTTAATATAGAACACTGCCTACCACCAACTTGACCTGATTGACATTTATAGCCTCTCTAACTAACAGAAACAGCATACAGTCATACTTAATGATGGAAATACATTCTGAAAACTGCATCATTAGGTAATTTCATCATTGTGCAAATATTATAGAGTGCACTTACACAAACCTAGACAGTATATAGCCTATTACACACCTAAGCTATATGGTATAATATGGCCTATTGCTCCTAGAATACAAACCTGCTCAGCATACTACTATACTGATTACTACAGGCAATTGTAACACAATGGTAAGTATTTGTGTATCTAAACATAGAAAAACTATGGAAAAACTGTAACTGATAAAAAAAAATGGTACACCTGTAGAGTGCACTTACCATGAATGGAGTCTACAGGACTGGAAGTTGCTCTGGGTGAGTCAGTGAATGAGTGGTGGGTGAATGGGAGGGCCTAAAACATTCCCAGGGGTCTCCAAACTTTTTACACAGGGGGCCAGTTCACTGTCCCTCAGACCATTGAAGGGCCGCCACATACAGTGCTCCTCTCACTGACCACCAATGAAAGAGGTGCCCCTTCTGGAAGTGTGGTGGGGGGGCCGGATAAATGGCCTCAGGGGGCGGCGAGCCGTAGTTTGGGGAAGCCTGCTAGACTTTATAAACACTGTTCCATAAGCCCTCCCCTCGCTTCCTTCCAACAGGTCAGAAATAGACCACCAAAGCTCTCAAAGCTGCTGTATGAACAGGGATGTGAGCTGAACAACTGGAAATATTGAGGAAGAACTGGCTGGGTAAGGCAGAGATCAGCATAACAGTGACTGTCAGGAGGGAGTGAAAGGTTGCCTAAAGGACCAGCAGGAATAAGAAATCAAGATGAAGAGATAAAGAAACATAAAGGATTGTCATGGCAATGTGGTTTCTGCTACTGTACATTGGAGCAGTGGTCAGATTAAGAAACTTTATGGTATTCACAGAGGGAAAAAGTATGTTTAATATAGAAAGGATACAGAATTGAGGGCTCAATATTTTTACTTTGGAAATTTGTTTTTGGTTCCATTGACCCTATCTGACACACAGGGCACTGTCAGATAAGGTCAATGGAATTGAACTGATGGAAGAAATAAAACTTATCTACGCTTTACATCCTTATGACCTGAAAATATTTCTAAAGTTCAGAGACAGGTTGGCTCCACACTACCTCAGAAAGCTTTCACTAAAGTGACAGCAGCATTTAATACTTTTTAAGGTAGCTCCTGTGAACTTGTGGTTTTGTACAGAATCTTAGTTGTTCAACAAAATATTTACAGCAGTTAGCCCTGGCCAGTTGGCTCAATGGTAGAGCATCAACCCAGCATGTGAAAGTCCCAAGTTCGATATCCAGTCAGGGCACACAGGAGAAGCAATCATCTGCTTTTCCCTCACCCCCTCCTCTCGCTGTCTCTCTCTGTTCTCCTCCTGCAGCCATAGCTCAATTGATTCAAGCACGTCGGCCCCCAAGCATTGAGGATGGTTCCATGGAGCCTCCACCTCAGGCACTAAAAATAGTTAGGTTGACAGCAGCTCCAAATGGGCAGAAATCGGCCCCAGACAGTGGTTGCCAGGTGCATCCTGGTCAGGGTGCATGTGGGAGTCTGTCTCTGTATCTCCCTTACTCTCACTTAAAAAAAAAATAAATTTACAGCAATGTACTCTGAACACCATAAGCTAGACCTGGGAGGGCTGTGGTGCCTGCCCTATGAATATAGAGTGCTGGGGAAACAGTTCCTCTGTGCTGAAACAGTTCAGTAGCTGACTGACGGATGTAATCTGTACAGTCAAATTTGAGGTGCTGAGAGTGAGAGGGAATCTATTGCCAAGTCCAACAGATATTGTTCCTGTCAAAGAAAAAAAAAATTCCTCCTGAACCACATATGCTTCCATTTCTTACAGGAAATTCATCTCCATTATAATCTATGGGACCACCATCATATCTGACCAAAACATCATTATGTGGTACACAACTACATATTATGATATTCTAAGACATAAGACAAGTCTCAATACATTTAAGAAGATTCAAATAATACAAAATATATTTTCTGGTCTTAATAGAATTAAATTAAAAAATCAACAACAAAAAGACATCAGAAAAACCTGCAAATATTTGTAGGTGAAATAATATATATATAAATAATCCAGACCTCAAAGGAAAATTACAAAGTATTTTTAAATAAATAAAAGAATTTTAAAACATCAAATTATTACCGTATTTTTCACTCCATAAGATGAACTTTTCCCCCCTAAAGGTGGAAAGGAAAAAGCCCATGCGTACTACGGAGCGAAAAATACAGTATTTTATTAAATATTTTAACACACCTTTTGGCTCATAATATTTTTTTTTAATTTTCCTCCTAAAACCCTAGGTGTGTCTTATGGTCAGGTGCATCTTATGGAGCAAAAAATACAGTATATGCAGCTAAAGTAGTACTTAGAGGAAATTTTATAACACTAAATCCTGTAACGCTAAACAAAAGATGATAGGTTTGAAATACATAAATCAGTTTTCAGCTTAAGAAACTAAAATGAGGAGCAAACAAAACCCAATGTAAATAGAATAAAAAGTAATAAAGATCAGGGAGGAAATAAATAAAACAAATTATAAAAATCATAAAGAAAAGCTGGATCTTTGAGAAGAGCAATAAAATTGGTAAACCTCTAGCCAGACTTATCAGAAAAAAAAAGAGGGAAGATACAAAATACTAATATCAAGAATGAAAGAAGTGGCATAAATCCAGACTGTAAAAACAGTAAAAAATAATAAGGGTATATTGTGAATAATTTTATGCCAAATAATTTTATAAGTTAGATGACAGAGACAGGTTCTTTGAAAGACTACAAAGTTACCACAGCTCACTCAACAAGAAATAACTATTCAGCCTAGCTTGTGGTGGCGCAGAAGAGAGAGTGCCTACCTGGAATCCTGAGGTTGTTGTTTTGAGGCTTGCCTGGTCACAGCACATACAACAACCAATGAACAGAATGAAGCAACTACTTGTCTACCTTACCTCCTAAAATCAATAAATAAAATCTTTAAAAGAAGAAAATGTAACTTCAACTTGCCAAAATTTTGTTAAGAATTTTTGCATAGCCTGACCAGGAGGTGGTGCACTGGATAGAGCATTGGACTGGGATGCGGAGGACCCAGGTTCAAGACCCCGAGGTCGCCAGCTTGAGTGTGGGCTCATCTGGTTTGAGCAAAAGCTCACCAGCTTGGACCCAAGGTTGCTGGCTCGAGCAAGGGGCTACTTGGTCTGCTGTAGCCCCATGGTCAGGGCATATGTGAGAAAGCAATCAATGAGCAACCAAGGTATCGCAACGAAAAACTGATGATTGATGCTTCTCATCTCTCTCTGTTCCTGTCTGTCCCTCTCTCTGACTCTCTCTCTGTAAAAAAAAAAAAAAAAGAATTTTTGCATCTATGTTCATGAGAGATATTCATCATTTTTCTTTAAAAAATATTAAATTTTTTATTAAAAATATTCTTCTACAAATAAAACATGCCAAGATATTTTAAATCGTAAATTCTACTAAATATTTAAAAAGAAATGAATCAATTCTACACAAACTTGTCCTTAAAATTAAAGATAAGGGTAGATAAGGGTATACTCATATAAGGTCAGTTTTACACTGATATCAAAACCAGGCAAAGACATTACAAAAAAAAAATACAATAGGCCAATATTTTTAAGAAAAATTGATGTAAAAATATTTTAAACAAAATTTTAGTAAACTGATTTCAGCAATATATATAGAAAATAAAGCATTATAACCAAGTGAGATTTATTCCAGAAAAGCAAGGTAGTTTAACATTTAAAAATCAATCAATATATTTATACTAAATAAACATGTTAAAACAAAACAATACAAACAAAAAACCTAACACTCCATTTAAGCATCTCAAAAGATGCAAAAAAGCATTTGACAAAATTCAGTCAATTACTAATAAAAACCTTCAGCTACCTAGTAATAGGAAGGTACTTCTATTTCTGAAAACTGATAAATCTTATCCATAAAAAATCAGCAAACTGTAGCTAACACCATGCTTCCCTCCTAAGATCAGCAATAACACTAGGATGTCTGCTCTCACCACTTCTAGTCAATATTGTACTAAAGGTTCTAGCTAGTGTAATAAGGCAAGAAAAAGGAATCAAGATTAGAAAGAAAGAAGAATTGTCTCTATTCACAGACAATTTGATAGTCCTAGTAGAAAATACTAGGGAATCTATGAAAAAGCTCTTAGAATAAATGAGCTTAACAAAATTATAGACTATAAGATCAATAGACAAAAATCAATTGTATTTCTATATACAAACAATGAACAATGGGAAGTTGTTTTTTTTAAATACCATTTACAATTTGATCAAAAATGTAAAATAATTAGATGTACATTTAACAAAAAATGTGCAAAACCTATATACTGAACACTATAAAACAGTGCTGATGGAAACTAAAGACCTAAAATGAAAAAAATATACTGTGTTCAGGTAATAAATTAGGTAATATCAGAAGAGAGGAATGAAGAGTGAGGACTAGAATAATAATCTAGAATTTAGTTAATGATTTACATCATATAAAAAACAGTAACAACAAGAATAAAGAGTTACTCATCCAAACTTTATGAATTGTTATTCCACAATCTCTCAAAAGTGAAAGAGAACTGTTTGCAGGAAATACTCTGAATTGAGAGACAACATAGAAGAGTCAGTGAGAAGAAAGTGGGAGGATAAATTAAATGTGATGTTTGCCTTTGTAAAACAGGCAAGATAAAACATAAGAATAAGATGGGCAAAAATGGAGATTTACATGGAAACCTCATAGAAGCCTTTAAAACAAAATGAGGCCTTGCTGGAACAACCCTTGCAATACAAGGATACAAATTTTTTCTAATTGACTTTGACAAAAACTTTAAAGCATCCAAGATACGCTTTAGGATAAGAATATTATTCTAATATTCTTTTAAAAAAACAAAAAAGATTTTCTTTGAAAATAAGCAAATCTAAAAGCTGTTAATAACTAAAAAAGGGGAAATAACATCAAAATTATAACTATTAGTAAATGAAATTTAGGTTCTAGAAACAGTTCTTAGTACAAATCAAGTACATTTTTCTGCTTTTATCAAGTATGTTATTTGTTTACTTATACTAACAACATTCAATCATTATCACCAAAAATAGACTTCAATGCAGACACTGTCATCACTTATAAAATTTTCAACTTGAATAAGCATATGTCAAATTAGATTCTGAAAGCATTTAAGCTAGCTTAACTTTTGCTAGAATATTTTACTTCTACATGTTTAAATAAAAATGTTCATAGAAGAATCTGAATACATAAAACAACAGATTTCATAAAAATATATTAAAATCCTTATATACTTAGGAACTTTTAAAGTAACTCATCTTCATATTCATTCTGTTAAGGATAACAGTAATTAATACAAACATCAAGAGCAATCATTGTGGGAATACTGGTCATTTTTATACAGCTTGGCAAATTATCAAGTACCTGCTGGTTATTAATTTTCAAACATATGGGAGCTCTGTGGTACTACACATTAAATTGATTCTCTTCCACAAATATGGCATAATGAAAAAATGAATTATTAATCTTCTCTATAAGAAATCACTTAACTCATTCATATTTTTGGCAATGTACAACTTAAATACAAAGTCTTTTACACAGGAAATAATTAAAAACTTTAGTCAAATATGTTGTATTAACATGATCACAAATTTAGGCCATTATTTCTTCTAACCCTATTCTTACATGTGGAATACAGTTTTATTACTTTATGTAAGTTGCTAAGTTCTTATTTCACTAGATACACAAATGTATATAATACATTTATTCTCACAAAGAAAAGTTATTCCAGGCCCTGGCTGGCTGGCTCAGTGGTAGAGCACTGGCTTGGCAGGTGGATGTCCCAGGTTTAATTCCCAGTCAAAGCACTCAGGAGAAGCAACTATCTGCTTCTCCACCCTTTTCCTTCTCTCTCTCCCTTTTCTCCTCCTGCAGCCATAGTTTGATTGTTTCGAGAGCATCAATCCTGGGCGCTGAGGATGGCTCCAAGAAGCCTGTGCCTCAGTGCTAATAATAGATTAGCTGCGAGCACAACCCCAGATGGACAGAGCATCAGCCCCAGATAGGGGTTGCCGGGTGGATCCCGGTTGAGTGGCATATAAGAGTCTGTCCCTCTATCTCCCCTCCTCTCACTTGGAAAAAAAGAAGAAAAACAAAGTTATTTCATTAAACAACTAAGAACATTACAAATCATGGGTATCTCAAATCAGTCAGATAACAACTGAAAAATGAATAATTTTCAATCAATTTAATTTTTTTCAATTTCATAAAATACATGAATACCTTAAGGGACATCATTATTGCCAAGTTTAAAAGTATTTTTTCAGCAACTATTTAAAAAATTATGATTTGTATACATTTTATTTTCAGCAGATTTCATAATGTTTGTAAATTAATAGTTTTCTTAAATCTTATGCTGTTTTTTTTGAAGGGAAGAGTAGGAAAAAAAATCTACTGATATTAACATTTAGATTGCTTATTGATTTTATTACATAAATACCCTGAATACCCAATACCAACTACTGATTAGCCTCAATATCATTATAAATTGTTAGTAATTAGTCATAAAAATACCAAAATAATCTAAATTAAAATTAAATATCCTAAAGTAAGATAATTTACATTCAAGAACCTAACAAGGAAATTTACATAAAATAATGTGATCTGCTAAAGCAGTGAACTTCTGAGTTCCAATCATACCCCAAAAGATAATTGCAGGGCAATACAATCTATTATGCTCTGAAAATGGAATCTGAGCCTAGTAATCTACCACACTAAAAAAGGAGAAACCAAAAGAATAAAACAGTAGTAAAGGTAACATGTTAATTTAATACGACTAAAGTATCTGTCAGAAAATATTAAGATTCTTTGGCTTAAAAAAAGAAAACTTTAATACCAGTCCATATTAACAACAGTAGTATTGTATACCACAGAGAAGGAATAGTCTTCCTGAAATATGTTAAGTAATTGTCATGTTTAAAAATATCTGTGAAAGATGTAGCAAAACACATAAATATATTCCAAAAGTGTTCTCTTCTATCTCCCATTTTATATAAATCTGGAGTCATTCTAAAGCTGAATATAAAAAGATATGCTATACTGTTGACTACAGAATACTACAAAGTTTTATTGCCATTTAAACAAAGAAGCCATAACAGTTAAATGAGCTCAAGAAATAGGTTTCAGTATCACAAGGTGCCAGCTGTAAAGAGTTATGGCTAATTGAATATGGAACTCCTGCTTAATCAGATAACTGTTCTGCTATTTCCAAATGAAATGCCATTTCCATACTGTCTGAAAATGGCCCGTTTTATTGGTAACCAGAGAAAACAATATAAACTGTAAATAACGTTAAGTGCTCTGTTTACCCATTCCAGGCACTGAAGTAGCAGGAGATCCAAGACGTCTTGGTAATACATCTGATGATGAGGCTGGAGTAACAGTTCTTTCTGGGGGTCCACCAGGGGCTGAAGTGTCCTTTGCTGGTCCAGGAGATCCTGGAACTTGTGGAGGAGGGCCCTGCCTAGAGCTTGCTGGTGTTGGAGAAAGGTTTCTTTGAGCTGTAGTTCTATGACGAATCTCTGAGGATAAGAATAAAAAGTATTTATTAGATTTAATATCCAATATAACACATTAGCCAATACCACAAGTATTACTTAACATTTATAAAGTTTTATACCACCAAAAGGTACCTACAGGGCCAAAATTGCTTGTAATAAGAAACCTATAAAATGTAACAGTGAAAACTGACTATAACAGAGTACTACATTTCTGAACTTACAAGTCAACTGCATATATTTACACAAGTGTTAATCTCAGTCTATCTACTGATACCACTTCTCAAAATAAATTCAAATCATCACCCAATTATGTGTCGTGTCTTTTACAATATCCTCCTAATTTATAAGAAGGAAAAGACAGTTTATCAAAATTAGTGAAAATTGCAGATATGTTTCTCAAGATAAAAATAATGGTAACCCTAAGAAACGAGTAAGTATATTCTGGAATTATCAAATAATTTATAAGGTAATTAAATAGTTATAGAAATTCTGAAAAAGTGTCTTTACTATTAAGTACCATGCCCATTTACCTTTTTACTATTACTGTCTTTTTAGTAAATTTATTTTTGCCAATACATTCAGTAAAGGAAACTGTTCATTTAGCACAAATAATGTATCATCCTAAATAAATTTTATATTTAGTTGCAAAAATTACAAGATTTTCTGTAATGAGTTGGCAAAAGTGCCACATCCAGGTTACTGCTGTTTTTGTAGTATAACTGAAACACAACAGTGCTCTTTTGTTTACATTCTGTCTACAGCTGCTTTAAAAGAGTTGAGTAGTTGCAACAGAGACCATATGGCTCTCAAAGCCATTTACTATTTACTATCTGGCCCTTTACAGAAAGTTTTATAATCCACTAACTCAATAACATAAAACTCAATTCTATCATTCCCCATTCCCACAAATACCTTACTTGAATGTTGATGGTAACATCTCAAGTAAAGAAGCACATTGTATCTTTTAAATTCTACATATCACATTAAATTATTGCAAATCTTGAAATAATAGGCTGAAACTAAAGAAGTTAAATTTTAATTGGCATCATTACTAAAATGCACACTTCCACAAGCAAACTACTTTAGATTTGAACTTTGACAGTTAAAGATTTCCATAAACAGTTCATTGCAATAAGAAGTACAGCTCTAGCATCAGATTTTAGTTAACTACAATCCAATCTACTAGTTAAGAGCCTGAGTTCTGTGGTCAGAAAGGTTTGGTTAGAATCCTGGCTGTTGCTACATTACCTTAGATGGGTTAACTTCACAAAGTCAATTCTTAACTCACTGAATTTTTATGAGTATTAAATAAGATATCTGTAAATTCATAGGTCACATTTATTAAACACATATTATTTCAGATGACAGCATTTTCAGACAATTAAGTATTTTCTTTAAGACCTTATTTTTTTTTTTAGAGAGAAAGAGGGGAGGAGCAGGAAGCATCAACTCCCATATATGCCTTGACCAAGCCCAGGGTTTTGAACTGGCAACCTCAGCATTCCAGGTCGATGCTATCCACTGTGCCACCACAGGCCAGACCAAAGAAAGTGATCTATTTTTTTTTTTTTTTTTTTTTTTAGAGAGAGTGAGAGAGAGGGGAGGGAGAGAAAGAGAAGGGGTGAGGGGAAGAATAGGAAGTATCAACTTGTAGTAGTTGCTTCTTGTATGTGTCCATGGCTTCCAACCAGTGAACTCAGCATTCCAGATGGATGCTTTATCCACTGCATCACCACAGGCCAGGCAATTGTTTTTTTCTTCTTTTCCAAGTGAGAGGAGAGGAGATAGAGACAGACTTCAGCATGCGCCCTGACCGGGACCCACCCAGCAACCCTCGTCTGGGGCCATGCTCGCAACCCAGCTATTTTTAGCACCTGAGTTGTAGGCTCCATGGAGCCATCCTCAGTGCCAGGGGCTGATGCACTCAAACCAACTGAGCCATGGCTGCAGGAAGGGAAGAGAGACAGAGAGAAAGAGAGAGAGAGAGAGAGAGAGAGAAAGAAAGAGAGTAAGGGGAAGTGGTAGAGAAGCAGATGGTCACTCCTGTGTGCCCAGACCAGTATTCGAACCTAGAACAACCACCTGCTGGGCCAATGCTCTACCACTGAGCCAACAGGCCAGGCCACAATTAAGTATTTTCAAATGACCTGTTAACTGTAATTACTGGGACTAACTAATGTTCTGATTCTTAATGTAGTCTCTAACCTAGCAACTGCAATAATAAATTTCAAGCATGCCATCATTATACAATATAAATGGAACTGCCTTTATACTTGGCTATTTCCCATGCAATTTATATAGAAAATTTCAGATTTTACCTAAACTAATTACATCCTAACATCTCCTGCAAATTAGCTGGTCACTTAATAATCACAAGGAACACCTTGAAAGTAGTGACAAATTAGGAAAGTCATTAAATGATACAAAAGGTACTTAGATCAATGAAATCATATTAAGGTTATCACTTGTTAATTTTAAAAAACAAGGTATCAAATACAGGTAAGGTAATCCCCAGGTAATGAACAAGATAGGTTCTGTAGGCTTGTTCTTCAGTTGAATTTGTATGGAAGTTGGAACAGGTACATTTACATATTAAATACAACTCAGACAGATTTTCATCTTAACATAGTACGTATTTTTACCGTTCTGTGCATATAAATACTTAAACATTTTCAAACCTACAGAACCAAGTACCTCATTCATAATGTGGGGACTGCCTGCATTATAAATCATTTTTAGCTGATTTTCATAAAAAACATAACTCAAAAGAGGACATTTTCTTCCAGATAAAGTTTAACATTTATTAGACTATAATAAATGTAGTTATTATCTTTTCACTTATTGGACAACGACTTGAGACTGCTTCCTCTTAATGTGCATATACCCAGTGAAAATTAACCAAAGCACACTTTTAACATCATTTATGTGTTACTGATTGGTGAGATTTATAACTTGTAAGAAAAAAACACCATGTCTAGCATTCCGTAAAAGAAACCTGGCATAATAATTTCTAAATTTAAATTTAGGCGGACAAAGTGGGGAAAGTGATATAGAAAAGCAGGTAACAAAGTGATTACCAGAGGGAAAGTAGGGTAAAATGGGGATAAATGGTGAGAAAAGGAGACTTCACTTTGGGTGATGAACATACAATGTACAGATGATTCATTATTATAAAATTGTCATTTGAAACCTATAATTTTATTAACCAATGTCACCCCAATAAACTTACATTTTTTAAAAGACTTATGGCTTGGCCAGTTGGCTAAGTGGTAGAGCACTGGCCCAGCATGTGGAAGTCCTGGGTTCAAATACCAGTGAGGGCACACAGAAGAAGCAACCATCTGCTTCTCCACCCTTCACCTCCCCCATATCTCTCTCTCCTGCAGCCATGGCTCAAATGGTTCCAGCAAGTTGGCCCCAGATGCTGAGGATGACTCCAAGGCCTCCACTCAGGTGCTAAAATAGCTCAGTTGCCAATCAATACAGCAATGCTCTGATGGGCAGAGTATCGCCCCACAGAGGGCTTGCGGTTGGGTCCCAATTAGGGCGCATGCAGGAATCTGTCTCTCTGCTCCCTGTCTTTCACTTAATAAAAAAAATAAAAAAAGAGTTACAATATCACTAGTTAAAAATAGCTAGCAATACAGTAAATCTATATTTGGTAAAGTGTTATAAAATATTCTGTTAGTCTCAAGTTAAAATATCTAAGATTTCTCAACTTTTAATCACTTTCCACTCACAAATGCCTTGTACTGTTACCACTCCAAAAAGTTTCTAGTATTCAACAAGGTAATTTTGTTGGTTATATTCAACACTTCCAGCATTTAAATATAAAATAGCATCTCCCAAAAAGATTTACCAAGTGTTCTATGTCAATCTGGTATAGTATCCTAAAAAGTATAAAAGGTCAATTCTTGACTGGAGGATGTATTAATGTCCTTATCAATGGCTAATCAAATCATGCTCATTGAATATGAGGACATACCTATACTTTTAAAATCAAAATAAGATTAAAAACTATTATATTATGATAAACGGAAGAAAAATTTTAAATAAGGATAAAACAGGATAGTTTCTAGAGCATACATACACTCTGAGATCAAACTGTTTCTATTTAAATTTTGGCTACACCCTATCTATTAGATGGGCATGCAACCTTTCCAAGTCGATAACATGTCTCAGTTCAGCTTCCTCATAATGAGAATACTTACCTCTTAAGGTTCTTGTAAAGATTAAATGAGATCATGCTGTCTATAAGAGACCTACCCCAGCATGAAATACACAGACTAAAAGTAAAGAAATGGAAAAATATATTTAATGTAAATGGAAAGGAATAAAAGCTGGAGTAGCAATACTTACATATGACAAAACAGACTTTAAAACAAAGGCTACAGTAAAGGACAAAGAAGGATATTACATAATTATAAAGAGAGCAGTCTAAGAAAAGATATAATCCTTATAAACATATCTGTACCCGCCTGACCTGTGGTGGTGCAGTGGATAAAGCGTCGACCTGGAAATGCTGAGGTCGCCGGTTCGAAACCTGGGCTTGCCTGGTCAAGGCACATATGGGAGTTGATGCTTCCAGCTCCTCCCCCCTGTCTCTCTCTCTCTCTCTCTCTCTCTCTCTGTCTTTCTCTCTCCCTCTCTAAAATGAATAAAGTAAAAAAAAATTTAAAAAAAAACCATATCTGTACCCAACATAGGAGAATTTAAATATGTAAAGCAAATCTTGATAGACATAAAGGGAGAGAAGGACAGCAATAATGTAATAGTAGGGGATGTTAACACCCCACAGACATCAATGAATAGAACTTCCAGACAGAAAATCAACAAGAAAACAGTAGCCTTATATAACACACTACATCACATGAATTTAAATTGTTATCTTGAGAGTATTTCACCCCAAAGCAACAGAATATACATTCTTTTAAAGTGCACATTAAACATTTTCTACAACAGACCATGTTAGGACACAAAACAATTCTCAATAAATTTAAGAAGACTGAAATCATAACAAGCATCTTCTCTGGCGATAAGAGTATGAAACTAGAAATCAATCACAAAAAAACACTTAAAAACACACAAAGACATGGAGGCTAAATAACATGTTACTAAACAATGAATGGGTTAACAATGAGATCAAGGAAAAACTCAAAAGGAGAATACAACCCAAAATCTACGAGACATAGCAAAAGCAGTCCTAAGAGGGAAATTCATGGCATCACAGGCCTATCTCAAGAAACAAAAAAAATCTTGCCTGACCAGGTGGTGGCACAGTGAATAGAACATCGGACTGGGATGCAGAGGACCCAGGTTCAAGACCCCGAGGTCGCCAGCCTGAGCGCAGGCTCATCTGGTTTGAGCAAAGCTCACAAGCTTGGATCCAAGGTCGCTGGCTTGAGCTAGGGGTTACTCCATCTGCTGTAGTTCCACAGTCAAGGCACATATGAGAAAGCTATCAATGAACAACTAAGGTGTCACAACAAAAAACTAATGATTGATGCTTCTCATCTCTCTCCATTCCTGTCTGTCCCTATCTATCCCTCTCTCTGACTCTGTCTCTGTAAAAAAAAAAAAAAAAAAAAAAAAAAAAAAAAAGGAAACAAGAAAAACCTTAAATAAACACCCTAAGGGAATTCGGAAAAATAACAACAAATACAGCTCAATGTGAGTAAAAGGAAGGAAACAATAAAAGTAAGAGCAGAATTAATGAAATAAGAGTCTAAAAGAACAATACAAAAGATCAATGAAAGCAAGAGCTGGTTCTTTGAAAAAATAAACAAGACTGACAAACTTTTAACCAGACTCATCAGTTAAAAAAAAGAGAGGACTCAAATAATTAAAATCAGAAATGAAAAAGGAGAAGTAACAACTGATACCAAAGAAATAAAGAGGGTTGTAAGAAAATATTACAAATAACCATATGTCGATAAATTGGACAATCTGGGTGAAATGGATAAATTCTTAGAAACACAATCTTCTAAAACTGAACTGGGTAGAATCTGAATAGACAAATTACAACTAGTAAAATTAAGGCCTTAATCAAAAAACTCCAAACAAAGTCCTGGACTGGATGGGATCACTAGGGAATTTTACCAAACATCCTAAAAATTCAAAGTGGAAAGACCCCCAAACTCATTTTATGAGGCCAGCATTATCCTAATTCCAAAACCAGATATAGACACTACAAAGAAAGAAATTAACAGGCCAATATCCCTGATAAACACAGATACTAAAATAGTCAACAAATTATTACCAACTGGATCCAGTAATACATTGAAAAGATCATATACTATGATCAAATGGAATTTATTCTGGAGATTCAAGGCTGATACACTATCCACAAATCAATAAACGTGATACACCACATAAATAAAATGAAGAATAATAACCATATGATCACATCAATAGATGCAGAAAAAACATCTGATAAAATACAGCATCCATTTATGATAAAAACTCTCAGCAAAGTGGGAATAGAGGTACCATACCTCAATGTAAAAAAGGCCATGTATGTCAACCCTGCAGCCAACATCATACTCAACAGGTAAAAAAATTACAAGACAGGGATGCCCACTTTCACCACTCTCATTCAACATAGCACTGAAAGTCCTAGCCACAGCAATCAGACAAGAATAAAAGGCATCCCAATTGGAAAGAAAGAAGCAAAACTGTCATTATTTGCAGATGACAAAATACTACAATATAGAGAGCCCTGAAGATCCCACCAAAAATCTACTAAAACTGATAAATGAATTCAGTAAAGAATACAAAATAAATATCCAAAAATCAGTTGCATTTTTATACACCAATAATGAACTACCAGAAAGGGAAACTAAGAAAACAATCCCATTCACAATTGCTTCAAAAAGAATAAAATACCTAGGAATAAACTTAACCAAGGATGTAAAAGACCTGTACTCAGAAAAGTAAAAGATACTGAAGAAAGAAACCGAAGAAGATAAAAATAAGTGGGAGCATATACCATGTTCATGGATATGAAGAATTTACATCATAAAATGTCCATACTAACCAAAGCAATCTACAGATTCAACACATTTCCTATCAAAATACCAATGGCGTATTTGATAGAACTAGAACAAATATTCCAAAAACTTCTATGCAAACACACCACAAAAGAACCCAAATAACCACAGCAATCTGGAGAAAGAACAAAGAGGAATCACGCCACATGGTATGAAACTATATTACAAGGTCACAGTAACCAAAACAGAATGGTACTGGCATAAAAACAGACATACAGATCAACGGAACAGAATAGAGAGCCCAGAAATAAATCTACATCTTTATAGTCAATTATTATTTTACTTAGGAGGCAAAAACATACAATAGGGTAAAAATACTCTATTAAATAAATGGTGTTGGCAAAGTTGGACAGATAAGTGCAAAAAAGGGAAACTAGACCACCTTTTCATACCGTACATAAGAAACTCAAAATGGATTAAAGACTTAAATGTTACACCTGAAACCATAAAAATCCTAGAAGAAAACATGGGCAGTAAAATGTCAGACATTTTTCTTGGCAATACTTTTTCTGATATATTGCCTTGGGCAAGAAAAACAAAAGAAAAAATAAATAGGACTAAATCAAAATAAAAAGCTTTTGCACAGCGATGGTAAGCACCAACAAAATGAAAAGACAACCCACTGAATGGAAAAACATATTAACTGATACATCTGATAAGGGGTTAATATTCAAAATTAATAAAGAACTTATAAACTCAACACCAAAAAAAACCCCCAATCCAATTAAAAAATAGTCAAAGGACCTGAGTAGAGACTTCTCCAAAGAGGACACAATGGCCAATAGACATATAAAAAGATGTTCAATGTCACTAATTACCAAAGAAATGCAAATTAAAACCACAATGAGACATCGCCTCACACCTGTCAGAATGGCTATTATCAATACATCCACAAAAAACAAGTATTGGCAAAGATGTGGAGACAAGGGAATCCTTATGCACTGATGGTGGAAATGCAGACTGGTGTAACCACTTTGGAAAGCAGTATGGAGTTACCTCAAAAAATTAAAAATGGAACTGCCTCATGACCCAGCAATTCTATTTCTAGAAATTTATCTGAAGTAACCTGAAACACTAATTTAAAAGAATATATGCACCCCTATGCTCACTGCAGTATTATTTACAATAGCCAACATGTGGAAGCAGCCCAAGTGCTCATCAATAGATGAGTGAACAAAGAAGCTGTGGTACATTTACACAATGGAATATTACTCAGCAGTAAAAAAAGAAGGAAATTTTATCCTTTGTGACAGCACAGATGGACCCAGAGAGCATTGCTAAATGAAATACACCAGTCAGAGAAAGACAAATACCCTGTGATTTCACTCATAAGTAGAATCTGATGAACAAAATGAATTAACAAGCAAAACAGAGACAGACTCACAGACAGAGAGCAGGCTGACAGTTGTCAAAGTTGGGGGAACTGGGGCCTGGGTAGGGGCAGGTCAAGGGACTAAGAAAAAAAAAGAAAAGAAAAAGAAATAAAAAACTTCATGGGCACAGAAAACAGCATGGTCACTGCTAGAGGAAAAGGGAAGTGGGGGCAGATGGAGGAGGGTATGGTGGGTATACACGATAAAAGATGGAGACCTGGGCCCTGGCCAGTTGGCTCAGCGGTAGAGCATCGGCCTGGCGTGCAGAAGTCCCGGGTTCGATTCCCAGCCAGGGCATATAGGAGAAGCGCCCATTTGCGTCTCCACCCCTCCCCCTCCTTCCTCTCTGTCTCTCTCTTCCCCTCCCGTGGCCAAGGCTCCATTGGAGCAAAGATGGCCCGGGCGCTGGGGATGGCTCCTTGGCCTCTGCCCCAGGTGCTAGAGTGGCTCTAGTCGCGGCAGAGCAACCCCCCAGAGGGGCAGAGCATCGCCCCCTGGTGGGCAGAGCATCGCCCCTGGTGGGCGTGCCGGGTGGATCCTGGTCGCGTGCATGCGGGAGTCTGTCTGACTGTCTCTCCCCGTTTCCAGCTTCAGAAAAATACAAAAAAAAAAAAAGATGGAGACCTGATGGCAGAGTGTCAACCGGGCGTGTGTAAGTCCAAGGTTCGATTCCCAACCAGGACACACAGAAGAAGCGCCCATCTGCTTCTCCACCCTTCCCCCTCTCCTTCCTCTCTATCTCAATCTTCCCCTCCTGCAGCCAAGGTTTCACTGGAGCAAAGTTGGCCAGGGCACTGAGGATGGCTCTGTGGCCTCTGCCTCACGCGTTAGAATGGCTCCAGTTGCAACGGAGCATCGACCCCTGTTGGGCATGCCGGATGGATCCAGTAGGGCGCATGTGGGAGTCTGTCTCTCTGCATCCCTCTTTTTACTTCAAAAAATATAAAAATTAAAAATAAAAAATAAAAAATAAATAAAAAAAGATGGAGATCTGATTTGGGGTGGTGAACACACAATAAACTATATAGATGATGTGTTGTGGAATTGTGCACCTGAAACCTGTACAATTTTGTTAACCAGTGTCACCCCAATTTTCAATAAAAAGGAAAAAAATTAATAAATTTTAAAATAAGGTTAAATGAGATCATCAATGCAGAGCTTAGCTAGAGCACAGAAAAATGACTTAATAAGCAGTAACTAGAAGTATATACTTCTAAAGGTTCCAGAAATTATAATAAATAGCAAAGTAATCTAGAATTTTAAAATCAGTTATTAAAATAAAAGATATTAATTTATATATTAAATGTTTTTCTAGTTATTTGTGAACTTATTTTAATATGTAAATTCACAATTTACCAAGAAACTTAAATCTATAGCCCTAGCTTACTATTAAATAATTCTTGAGATAAATGTGCTATAATACAAATAATTACCTCTTAATTTATCAAATTTTTAAATACTGCTTCTTTACATATTGGTAGAAAGTTTTATGTTTTGGTTTTCAGTTGTAGTAAGAACACCATATAATATTTAGGAGGTGTGGATTTTCACCCTAACTAATAGCACTTGTGAGCTAAAAAGCCTTTTATCCATTCTGGATTTCAATTTTCTCCTAAACAGTGCTGGCAAAACTACAAACACAATTCTCATATTTTCCTTAGAACTGGTCAAAGGCTTTCTGACCTATTGTGTCCAGTTCTAAGTCTCAAGAGAAAAAAATCTTTAAGCCTATGAATGACCCATGTATGCATATGTAGAAAATTAAATTTAAGGCCAATTTAAATTTGGCTTTTTATAAGTATCATTGAGAGGTTAGGAGGGATACAGGGATATATCATCAGGAGAGTTTCTATTTTTCAATTTATATAATTTCAGATCTCATTATTTAAATTTATGTAATTCCTTTGAATAACTAATATAATAAAGACCATGCTTCTGTCTCTTCCTTTTATTTCCAAGTTTTCTGAAATCTACATTCACTATATCATCTTCTTCACATCCTACTCATACCAAGCTCCTTTAATTACAGTTTCTGCCCTACTTCTCCACTGAAATTATTTTCTCAATAGGTTGATGGCTTTTTATTTTAAAAAATGACCCCCTAACATATCTTCCTTCCCATAGAGGTAAAGCTTTTTGAAAAAAGAAAAACTTGCCCAATATTTCACTCCTCAACACAGCACAATCTTATGCTCGTGCTCCTTTGTAGCTACCACAGTGTAACCCACCACTGAAAGTATCACTGCTTTGGTTATATCACCATTATTGTTATCAGCACAGCTGCTGTTTATCAAATGGGTATTATCTGCTAGGAACTATACTAAGTGCTTTCTGTGAGTTTACTAATTTATGTGACATTTAGACCAACTCCTTGAGATAACTCCTATCCCTCAGTTTTCAGAAGAAACCAAAACTCAGAGGATAAGTAACTTGCAGAATCTCACAGTAAAATAAGAGCTGAAGCCAAGGTTCAAATCCCAGTTTTTATGACTATGCCCTCACTGTGTTGTAAAACCTGTCAGATGCAATGGCCTCATTTGTCATCTACTTACTTGACTCTTTGCAGACTATGACAGTGGATGCCATCTTTACTATACTTCAACTTTTAGATACCAGTTTAGTTCTGCTTTTAACTCTGCTCAAGCCTTCTTTTTCCTGGGTTCCTGTTTCTCCATCTATCCTTACATATCAATGTTCCCTGGCATTCTGCCACAGGTCCTCTTACTGTTTTCCCTGCCTGAGCAATTTCACTCAATCCCATGGTTTCAGTAACTGTCACTTATACTTTCCTATAATTCCTAATCTGTAATTACAACCTCAACTTTTTTCCTGAGCTCCACATGAAATACCGTATTTCCCCATGTTTAAGACGCTCCCATGTATAAAATGCACCTTAATTTTGGGGCCCAAAATTTGGGGGGGGAAATGTATTACATAAAGTTACTGATCTCAAGTTTTATTCACCATAAAATTGATACAATTCCTCATCACTGTCAAAACTCCCATCCATTAGCTTGTCCTCCTCTATATCTGATGATGAATCACTGTCTTTCATATATTGCCTCATCCTCAGTTCCATCTATGGCATTAGAAACGCCACAACCATTGTATGAGACGCACCCAGTTTTGAGACCACAAATTTTTTGGGAAAATGTATTATACATGGGAAAATACAGAATCAACTTCCTATACTGCACCACCAAAATGTTAATTCCCACTCTACAGATGCAAAAACAAATTAATTATCTTCTACACAAACCTACTATTCCAATTCTTAAATTCCTTATCTTGCTTAAAACACTAACATCTGACCAGTGACCTAAGCCAAAAACCTAGGCAGTATTTTGATGACTCTTCTCACTCCCCACTTTATACATCTAATCGCCACCAAGTCCTGTCAATCTACTCTTAAATCTTTTCAACTCCTTTTCTGATTCTGCCACAAGTTATCTAGTGCAGGCTCAGTGCAATCCAAACCGATCTCCATGATTTTAGCTTTGTTCTCTCCAATCTATTTCCATATTACATAAAAGTATTTTTCTAAAATGCAAAGCTTCCAATGTCATTTGAGTCCTTAGTCAAGCCATATAGGGAGATAAATATTATCATTGGACTTTTTATTATGATGAGAAAATAAAATCTTAACATTAACCCACTAAAAAAATAAAAATCAAAAATAAAATGCAAAGCCTCCAGTGGCTTTCCATATTGCTTATAAGACAAAGGCCTAATCTCCATAATATTGCATACAAAATCTTTCATAATTACCCGTCCCTCATCTAAACTCTACTGCCCTTTTTCAGGCATATGGCACTATTTACAGTCCCTCTAGGTACCAAGTTGTTTCCCTCTTCTTGTCTTTTATTCAGGTGTGTTCTCAAAGCAAAATGTTATTAAAATTTATAATGCACCATGATTTGTGCTTACCTTCTTTGTGGTCCTTAGTGTGCTAAGATTATTTACACATACACACCCATTTTTAAACCAAAAGCTAATGGACCAGAACTGCATTTTTGTAGTCCCGAGATACGGTAATGTAACTGGCACAAAGTATGAACTTAATAAAGGTCTAAAATTTAAATCTGCTTTTCTCCTGCATTTCAGTACCAAATTTCCAACTGCCTACTATACAACTTACATAGTATAGTAGGCAGACTGGCCTCCCAAACACATCCACTTCCTCATCACCAGAACCTGTAAAGATATGGTTCATTACATACAAGAAGAATTAACATTGCAGGTGAAATTTAGATTGTTAATCAATTGAATCTGTATTGCCTGCTGCACTGAGAATTTCAGTTGAACTTCAGGAGACCAGGAAAAATACTATATTCAAGCAGAAAATTCACTAATTATACCACTTGCCAGACTTTAGTTGAGTTTTTTTTTTTGTAGTTCTGCTTTCTTTTTTCCTTTTTTTTTTTTTTTTTAATTCAGTGAGAGGGGAAGCAGAGAGACAGACTCCCACATGTTCCCCAACCGGGATCCACCCAGAAAGCCCACTAGAGGGCAATGCTCTGCCCATCTGTGGCATTGCTCCATTGCTCAGCAACTGAGAGCTCTTAGAGCTTGAGGCAGAGGCCATGGAGCCATCCTCAGCACCTGGGCCAACTCACTCCAATGGAGCCATGCTGCAGGAAGGAGAGAGAGAGGGAGAAGGGAAGAGGGAGGGGGATGGGGAGGGGGAGGGGAGGGGGAGGGGGAGGGGAGGGGAAGAAGGAGAGGGGAGGGGGAGAGGGGGAGGGGGAGAGGGAGAGGGGGAGGGAGAAGGAGAGGGAGGAGGAGGAGGAGGAAAGGAGGGGTGGAGAAGTAAATGGTTGCTTCTCCTGTGTGCCCTGACTGGGAATCAAATCCAGGACTTCCACATGCCAGGCCAAAGCTCTACCACTGAGCCAACCAGCCAGGGCCCTGTTCTGCTTTTTGAATTAAGAATACATTTTGCTTTATAGTTCTTTATCTCAACATTTACTTTTTTCCATCACCTTGATAGTTATTTCTACTCTGGTTTGTCACCTACCTCTCTAAACTTTAAACAACCTGTACCTTACAGTTCACCAAGATCCCATTCAGTAAATTACTATTTTATAACATTTAAACAAAATTTAAGAGCTAAGAAAAAAGTTTCCTCTTATTTTCCTCAGCTGAACACATTTATTAAGCAATCACCATGAGTAAGGCACTACTGAAAAGGATTCAGAGCTGCATATAGAGGTGGGCAAGCAAAGATAATACAAAATTACAAAACACAAACACGCAAGGTAAGTGCCATAAAAAAGGAACCAACAGGGTTCCATGGAGAGTTCAAGGGAGATGCTCAGTAACAAGATGAAGGGTTCATAATAATGATGACATTTAAGATGAACACTGAAAACAGATGTAGACAGAAATGCCCTTGTTAACTGTATTAAGGTACATGTGGCATTTTTAAAATGAGTTCAAAATTCTTTGATTTGCCTCTCATCAAATAGAGGAAAAGAATATACATCACCTCCCTTAAAGCTGTGCTGCTCTGTTACTGTTTGACCACAGAAATATATTTGTGCCAGTTTTTAGGACTAGTTTCTGTCTCTTGAACTGCTTACTCTTTGAACCCAGCCACCACATTAGAAGCAAGCCCAAATGACCTCATTAAAGACATCCAAGTGGAGACAAACCAACAGCCAGCACCAAATTGTCAGGCTTGTGAGTAAGCCATCTTGGTAATAGATCCTCCAGCCCTAATCAGGTACCTCCAAACCAATGAGACAGAGATGAGATGATTCTACCAAACTTGGCCGAAATTACAAATTCACAAGCAAAACAAATGAATGTTGTTTTAAGCTACTAAGTTTTAAAGTAGTTTGTTACACAATAGATAACTATAACAGTATAGGTATGACACTTGAGTAAAGAACACACAAACAAGTGAATTTACTTCATTATAAAGTATTTTCCAGATTTTCTTAGTCAAATGTACACTCCTCAAAAAAACAAACAAAACAAAAAACCCACACCAAAATATGAAGTACCATTCTGTTTGCTCTCAAGATGAAAAAGATTAATGATTTCTACTTTAATCTTCCATATATGCCATGAAACACAAGTGAGTAAGCTCTAAAACCTTACTTAAATAAGAAGTTGTAGGCCCTGGCCAGTTGGCTGTGTGGTAGAGCGTCGGCCTGGTGTGTGGATGTCCCAGGTTCAATTCTAAGTCAGAGCACACAGGAGAAGCAACCATCTGCTTCTCCACTCACCCTCTCTTCTCTCTCTCTCTCCCCCCTCTTGCAACTATGGCTTGATTCGCTCAGGCAAGTTGGCTCTGAATGCTGAGGATGGCTCCATGGCCTTCACCTCAGACACTAAAAATATCTTAATTGTGTAGTAATAGAGCAATGCCCCAGACAGGAAGAGCATTGCCCCATAGGGGCCTTGCCAGGTGAATCCCCATCAGAGTGCATGTGGGAGTCTGTCTTTCTGCTTCCCCAGCTCTCACTTAATTAAAAAAAAAAGAAGGGGTAGCCTGGCCAGGTGGTGGCACAGTGGATAGAGTGTGGGCTTGGGATGCTGAGCAGCAAGCAAGGTTCAAAACCCTGAGGTTGCAGGCTTGAGCACGGGATCACCAGCTTGAGCACAGGGCTGCTGGTTTGAGTGGGATCACAGACATAACCCCATGGTCGCTGGCTTGAGCCCAAAGGTCGCTGGATTGAGCAAGGGGTCACTGGCTCGGCTGGAGCCCCCCAGTCAAGGCACATATGAGAAAGCAATCAATAAACAACTAAGGTACCGCAACTATGGGCTGATGCTTCTCATCTCTCTCCCTTCCTGTCTGTCTGTACCTATCTGTCCTCCCTCTCTCTTGCGCTCACTAAAAAAGGAAAAAAATAGACACTATAAAATGGGGGTAGAACAGGAGCTTGCTCTCTCGGTTCCTGAGATTAATATTAGAGGAGATAGCAGAGGAGAGCAGAGAAAGGCCACGTGGAGGAGGCCAGGAAAAGCAGCCAAGATGGTGGAGTGTTGAGTGAGAGGCAGTTTGTGCAGAGTTTGTATCTGGGAGAAGGAAGGAGATGGGGAACAGAGGTGAATAAGTCTGTGAGCTAGAAACCTTTGATTCTAGGAAACTCGGATAAGTCAGTGGCTTTGTGAGCACTGAATGTGAGTGGGTTTTGGAGCCCAGTGTGTGTTTGTACTTGCCTGCCGGGTGCAAGCTAGGATTAAAGATGATGGCCCATCAAAAAAAAAAAAAAAAAAAAAAGGAAAAAAATAAATTGTTATTTATTTGCTAGAGCCATTAAATTTTTCTGCAATAGTTCTAGATTTCAAATTTGGCTGTGGCAGGTTACAACTGACTTTTCTTTTGTTAAATTTCATTAGTAGAGATGATGCAGTGTTATATACAAAGGTAAAAGAGAATGTACAGGTGGCTTCCTTTTAAAACAAATACAGAAGGGTCTGTTAAGAATTTATGTTAGCTTTCTGATGACATGCTTCAATAATCTTATCAACCTCCCTACTTCAGTCATTCACTCTTAGCAATGGTCAGAATCTAGTCTATCCTTTGCAACTAAGGAAAACTGCACCTCTCTCAAGGTCAATCATCCTACTTTGAAACCACACTTCAGTTCCCTGCTTTTTTGTAAAAGGTCAGACAGTAAATGTTTTACATTTTGTTGACCAAATATGGTTTCTGTTGCATATTCTTATTCTTCTTTGTTTTGGTTTTTTAGAACACTTTAAAATGTAAAAACAATTCTAAGCTCAAGAGCCATCACTTATAGCGGAATGGTGGAATTGGTAGCATTGTGCGGGGTGAAATAAGCGAATCAGAAAAAAACAGGAACTGCAGGATTCCATACATTGGTGGGACATAAAAGCGAGACTAAGAGGCATGAACAGGAGTGTGGTGGCTATGGGGGCTGGGGGGAGGGAAGGAGGGAGAGGGGTTGGGGGAGGGGTACAGAGAGAACTGGATGGAGGGTGGCGGAGGACGATCTCTCTTTGGGTGATGGGTATGCAACATAACTAAATGACAAGATAACCTGGAAATGTTTTCTTTGAATGTATGTACCCTGATTTATTGATGTCACCCCATTAAAATAAAAATTTATTTATAAAAAAAATAAAAAAATAAAAAATAAAAATAAATAAAAAAGATTTTGGCCCAGATTTGTAAGCAGTAGTTTGCGGACCCCTTACATTAATAGTACCAACACCTTCTGACTGTCCACTATTTCCCTCATGATCATATTAGATTTCTTAATACAGCGTTTTAATCATTCCCTTGTATATAAATTTCACTTCCCTGCCCCTTTACTACTTTATCCGATCCATTAGGCAAAATCTCAGCCCTGGTTAAAGCTAACTCTGCCTACTTCTGGTACTGATACAGCTAAACACAATCAGAAAATTCACAACAATGCTTTAAATTCATAACCATTAACTTTATTAAGTGGACGTTAGTATCCCTGACATTCCTACATTTTCCTAATCCACTTACTCTCTTATACTCCTAGAGAATTATTTTATACCTTCTTGTCAGGACTGCAACATCTTCCCCATCCTTATTTTCATTAAGAAAACAGATAAAACCAGAAGAAAATGTCCATCACCTACGCTATCTATCCATGTTCTCTGTCTTTCCTCCTTACTATATAGGAACCGTGTGTACTCCTATCAAAAGCCTGCTCCTCCATTTGTACCCTAAATCCCATCCCTCTAGCCTCAAGTACTGTTCAACAACTGTCCCCACTCTCTCCTTCAACATCAATTATTCCATGTCTTCTAGGCCATTCCCAGTAGCACACAAACATGCTACAATTTCTTTCTATGTTCACCCACACATGCAAATACTTCTGCCTTCAGTTACCCATTTTTCCACTCCGTCATTCAAAAAGATTGTCTCTTCAAATTATCTCCAACTTCTCTACTCTTATTTCTTAAACCCACCCTAATCAGGCTTTGACCCCATTCTTCCACCAAAAACTGTTCTTTTCAAGGACCTCAACATTGCTGAAAATCAATTGTCAGTTCTTGACTCTGAGCTTACTTGGCAGCAGTTTCAGTCACAGATGATCACGATTTCGAAACATTCTCTTCAGTTAGCCGTCAGGACTCCACACTCTCCTGGGTTTCCTATCTCATAAGTACTTCTTTTCAGTTTCTTTTTCTGGTTCCTCTTCATTACTCTCAACACTTTCATGTTAGCATGTCCTATGGAGGCCTTGGTCCTTCTCTTTTTCTTTTTCCCTCTAATTTATTGGGGTGACATGGTTTGCCCCTTTTCTTTCTCCACATTTAATCCTTGGTAATCTCATCCAGTCTCATGGTTTTAACAACATCAACATACTGATCACACCCAAATTTATATCGCCAGCCCAGGTAATTCCTGTTTGCCATACTCATACTCAGCTGCTTCCTTAAAATCTCCATTTGGATGTCTAACAGGCATCTCAAACATACATATCCCAAATTAACCCCGTTCTTTACAACCACACCTCCAAACAGCAGTTAACTACAACAGACCTGGAAGAGCCAGAAATACTGGAAAAATACACTTCAGAATAAATATTTTAAAACAGTTATCAGCTTAAGGTAAAAAACAAACAAACAAACAAACAAAAAAACTTTATATCACTGTTTATTCTCAATGGTGCCTGCACATGGGTTATACATTGTTTTAAATAAACAATTCACTTATATATATCTAAGTGTTAATTTCCCAGAAAGGAATATTTAAAAGTAGTGCCACTAGAATCTAAAACAAAAAGATCAGCAATGGTTTTTCTTTTTACTTTTTTTAAGCAATGGTTTTTCAATAATTATGACATCAGAGGCAAAAATGTATTTGAATATCAAAGCTTCTAAGGAAAGATAGTTTAGCTTCTTGAAAGAAGTTATGTTGCCTAAATACTAATAAATTCTTAACAATGTCAGTAAAGAGGATCATACATCTGTACCTTTTTAATGAGAGAAAAGAACAGATGTTTTTAAAAAAAGTAACTGCTAGCAACAGCTTTCAGCAAAATATCACATTTTAAAAATATATTCCCTAATATTATTTAAAAGTTATTCCCAGTTATACAAAATATTGTAAAAATTATATAAGCCTAGCCTATAGGTCAAAAAACATTTTTAAATTACTAGAAAGTATGAATTGTAGAAAAATTTAAACTGATCATAAAAATAGGAGTTTCATTGTAAGTATCTATGCCTAATTCATTTTAATCATATGTAAACTGAGCAGACTAATATTTCTAAAAACCAAAATCCTACTTAAGGAATATGAATGGAAGAGAGTGGGATTCTTCCCACATAGCTCTGCCAATTAGAAAAGCTAAAACTATTATGGTTTATTTAGTACCCATAGTCTTTGTGGACCATTTATAAAAGAATTAAATTCTCAAAGTTCTAAATGCCATCCTAACTTCATAAACCAGGCTCCAATTCTGATGCTTTATAAGAACAGATGTTAAATTTCTTGAAAACAACATACTCTGTATTTCAACAAAAGCCTTACAAACTATATTATTATATTCTAGAAAAGAGAACAAAGAGGGAAGCCAAAGCAAACTCAAAAATACCTTTTCACATGCCATTCTTGGTAAAACTTTATGTAACTACTTAAAATAATGACTTTTAAATTTTATATAATAATTGATATAACAGTGATGATTTCACTAATAACCTGGTAATACAACTACCAAAAGAAAATGTTAATGTTATTACATAGCAGTAATTCAATTTTTTCTTATTTCTAAGTTATTTTATTCTCTTCCTAAATAAAAGTGTCATTTTAGAAGAAATTTCAAAAACTTTTTCTTCTTTTCCAAGTGAGAAGAGGAGAGATAGAGAGATAGCTCCTTCATGTGCCATCCACCCGGCAACCTCTGTCTGGGGCCAATGCTCTGCCCATCTGGGCTATTTTTAGTGCCTGAGGCAGGGGCTCCACAGAGTCATCCTCGGAGCCCAGGGCTGATTTGCTAGAACCAATCAAGCCATGACTGTGGGAGGGGATGAGAGAGGGACAAACAGATAGACAGACAGAAGGAAAGGGGGGAGGGGTGGAGAAGCAGATGGTTGCTTCTCTTGTGCTGACTGGGAATCAAACTTAAAACACCCCCACAGTGTTTTAGGTTTGATTCTACCACTGAGCCAACCATCCAGGGCCAAATAAACTTTAAATATAAAATCTTAATAAAAATTTATCTCAAAAATAAATCACAGAAATGTAAAAATTTTATTAACAAGAGATATCCCAAGAAATACTTAAAGGGGGGGAATTTACATAATATTGGTGAAATTATTTAGATTTCAAAAGATTAAAACCAATTGTATATTTAGTCTCAAAAGTTATCTCTATCAACATAATATAATAAAATCAAAATGAAATAAATTTATTGCTGTCACTCTAAGTCTTATCCCACATTACAAAATAAAAATTAACTTAAAAGCATTCTATGCAAGTTTTCAAACACTTCTACCATACTTTTGAACTCACTTGGGTAAATATGGATCTTTCCAACAGCAGCAGCAGTTTCTACAAAGTTATTTACCTTGTCCAGGTCTCGCAGTTACAGCTGCTCCAGCAGATGGCGGCTCAAACTCCTGTCAATCACAATAATGTTATTGCAAGTGACCTATTACAATGTATAACTTACAATAAAATAGTAGTGATATCACAGCCTTACCTTTGCTTTCTTTGAGTCTGGATCAAATCTTTCAAGAATTAATTTAGCTGTTTTATAAGTCTCTTTTTCCATGACTTCTTCAAGCTGCAAACAAAAAATTCCATAAATTGGCATATTTTAAGAAACACACTACTTATTTCATAAGTCCTATTCAAAAAGTGTATAAGTATAAGGCTTAAACAGCATATAATATCTCCAGACAGCATGAAAGACTTCCTACATACAAATAATTAAAATCCAGATTTTAAAATGACTTCTAACCTGTAATATGTTACTTGTATTTAACAGCTTTACTGCAAGGAAATACCAAATATTGCTAATTGTTTACATATAATGAGGAGAATAATTACATGCACCAACTTTAATAATGGAATGTGCAAAAATCTATCAGCCATCATTATTGGAAGTTATTAGACATGACAAGCAAATGACAGGCAATTCCTCAGATTTATTTCCTCATAGCACTTAATGCTATTAATTTAAAGAAGGTCGTTAGCCAAGAGCTTTACAAAATAAAATCTCTGTGCCAATTAACTGCTGTCAGCATCGATTTTAGATTATTTATTAGCAGAAGCAATTAGCTTGCTGCAAATGCAGTGAACACTCACTAAATGGGAGAACAGCCACAGATTTTGTTCAAATGACTTTAAAAGCTGAAGCTCCCTTTTTTTACTTAGAGTAAAACAACTACAGGGAAAAAACATGAACATAGTAAGAATTAAAGTAAAACTTTTACTGAGTTCTATGCTCACACTAGGGACTGTAATTAAAACACTTCATTATTATAGCATTTTATTTACAATGTATCCAAGTCACTTTATGGCTTAATACATGGGTTTAATTTAAAAGTAATTACTAGTAAAGTATCATTTTAGCAGTTATGACCCAATGTCAGAAAAGGTTTAACTTTAGTACAAGACAATCATAGTATGACAAATAGCTACTGTGTAGAATAAAATGCTTTTGCCAAAATTGGAATGGGACCTTTTCCTTCTCGGTGGCCACTAATAGCCACTTGTACTCATAAAATGTCATATTCCAAAGGACATTTATTATAAAATGCAAAACAGAACATACTTACCAAGTTAAAAATATGCTACCACAATAGTAGTTAATAGACTCCTCATTAAAAACTCAATTTAACATTTAAGAAGCCAAGTGCTTAAATGATTAACCTTGGTGTAGTGAAACTAAAACATTTTCCTAATTATTTCAAAATAATAATAAGTTCTCAAAGCAAGCACATTTAATTTTATGATGTAAAGGAAATGTCTGTGATATCACTTTAAAATTGGGGAAAAACTAGGAATGAGGGTAAAGAGAAGATATATAATTGGCTATATCCCCAAATCAATGGAGTATCAAAGAGCTGAATCCCTGATCTCTATAAATTAATTTTGGATGTTTTAGACAAGTGTACCGATAGAATTTAATGTAGTGATAGAAATGGTTTATATCAGCCCTGGCCAGTTGGCTCAGCTGTAGAGCTCATGTAGAAGTCCCGGGTTCAATTCCCAGTCAGGGTACACTGGAGAAGCAACCATCTGCTTCTCCATCCCTACCCCTTCTCTCTGTCTCTGGCTCTCTCTCCTTCCCTCTGAGTTGGCCTCAGGCACTAAAAAAATAGCTCAGGTTGCAATGGAGCAAACAAAGGCGGCCAGTTGCGGAGCATGCAGGAGTCTGTCTCTCTGTCTCCCCTTCTCTCACCAAAAAAAATTTAATAAATAAATACATACATAAATAAATAAATGATTTATATCTTCTTTTTAAAATTTATTTATTGCACAATACAGTAGCCACTAAGCCATATGTAATAAATGGGCACTTAAAATGTTCCTTGTGCAACTGAGGAACTGAACTGTAATTTTATTCCATTTTAAATAGTGCAAATTTAAAAAGCTACATGGAGCTAGTGGCTACTGATTTGGACAGTACAATTCTAAATCAAGACTACCACTAGGTTTAAAATAATTAGATACAACTGTGATCTTTAAAACGACACAAAACTCAAAACCAAAATACCACTTCATCAGATTGTAATTCCTGGTACATCATTCAACAAATACTCCATGTTTATATCCATATACATATAAAGTGTTTAAATAAATCATTTTTAAAAGCACTAAAATATATAAATCCATTCTACTTTTGCATTTACTCCTAGCTAAAATTTTTTCACTCAACAGTTTTAACATACTTATATATACACATTTTAAGTAAATTTTGTTTTAAATAGACATTCTGATCAGTGGGAAAGAATATAAATTTGGAACTTCGAGGTTCAAAGCATATCTCCATTCTTAATCAGCTGGAAAGACTTTAGCAAGTCTGTTAGCCTCAGTTTCTCCTTTTGTAAGACACATTGATTTTCTTCATAGAACTGTCATGCAATTTAAATATAATAACGTAGGAGAAGAAGTCTACCACAGTACCTAATAAAACAACACATAATCTTCAATAATACCTCAATTACTCAGAATGGGTCTGAAACAAGCAGTGTTTCCAAATACCCAACATATTAATCCTAGGATTCAGAAGTAAAAGACTGGATTCTCTGAATTCCCTAAATTATAAGTTACTATGCATTTTTCACAATATTTTATATATATTAAATAATAATACAACAGAGTAAATTGTTTTTCAATGATATGGTTAGACTGAAAGCTTTAGTTTTTTATTTAAGAAAATAAATACACAGTTATTAATTTATTATTCAATCATATTATATATCATGGTTATAATATATTAATCAACATTATTTTGACAAGGTTATATATTTTAATATGTAACATTTCAACCTGGTATATACACATTTCATCATAGAGAACACTAAACAGAAACACTAACACAAAATAAATGTCAAAAATTATTTTAATTTTTAAAAATAATTCTACAAATATTTAAATTATTCTTGAAATAAAATTTTAAAATAAATTACTAATTGTCCTATCCAATATTCTTGATTTTTATTTCATGACAAATATCTCATAGAAAAATTTATTTCATTTGGCATTGACTTTGGTCAAATTATTAAGAGTGTGAGCAAAGGCATCTTTAATGGTATAAGTTGCATCATTTAAACTCATCTTTTTACAGCAATGAAAATATTGTCTGTTTACCCTAATTTAGGTTTTTCTGTTGAAATTAATATTGTTTTTACTAATTGAGATTTTATATCATTTTCTGATTTCATATAGGAATATTTTACAATAATAGTCACAATATCTCTCTCTGCATTTCTGTTAAAATATATATTTACAAAGATCTGTTCCCTATAGTGAATATTCAAACACTGAAAAATGCCAGCAACATTACTGGATAATATAAAAATGTAACCTTTGAAACATCTAAAGAGGTTACAGTGCTGCACAGAATCACATGCTGAAATTGCCAATTTAAGGACATTCTTTGCTTCCAAAATTTATTTCATGGAATATCATTTGCAGGATTTTGTATAAAGTATACTATGTATATGAACTTATATTATTTATTTGTAAGAACTCACCATTAATAACAGGCCCATAAAACATACTTCTTACATGGCCACAAGAGCAAGACTGACTAATTAGATGGTGCCATTTCTCTTCTACATGGTCTTGTCCTGTTCCCAGAAATGTCCACATTAACCTACAACCTAGCATGTCAGCATTTCTTGCTCTTGCTTTCAACTGACATTAGTGGATTCCTTTGAAACAGTAATATTTGTAGTTGGCTGTTAAGCTTTAATTCTCAGAGTTATAACACTTCTTCACATATTCCCAATTTCTCAACTGATTTTTCCCAGCGTTTGGCAAATTTCTTGAGAAATGCCAGAAAGGAATTACCACAGAGAAATATCATTTTGGGAAAGCACAGCATGTTCATGAAGCCACTTGAAGAGGTCATTTTGATTCAGGTGGTTAGGATCTTAATTTTTGAACTGTTTTGATAGGATGCAGAGGGATTATGTATTGAACAGGGATTGTCTAATAGAAATTTTTTTTTCTCTTTAAAGGCCATAAATTATGTGAATGGCAAAATATACACATCCAGACTTGCAAGTTTTTCAGATAGCTAAAGATTAATTCCTAGCCTTATTTTAATAAGCAAATATATTAAGTTCTTAGATTTAAAACACTCATTTTCCTTTCTAAGTAATTTAACTTTTTAACCAATTTATAATTCACGTTCATTGTTACAAATTACTTTTACAAGTTACAAATTACATTACAAATCTATTCATAATAAAGAGATGCATTCCCTAAGAAAACCACCTTTAATAAAATGTCAAGTAGTAACTATAACTTGCATTAATTTTGTTAATAAAAGAGAAAGTTTAGGAATTGGATAATTTTAAACCAAGTCATTTTTCCTGCAGACATTTTAACAATAAAAGTATTTTTAAACCATAAATGTAGAGTTTAAACTTAGGCTTCAATGATACAAGTTCAGTTTTGATTACAATTAGCTTTTGCTCAAAGTAATGTCCATTTTTTTTTCTTCTCATCACCAGCACAGTCATTAGCTAGTCTTGCACTATTTACTAATTCACTTTTCTTTTTAATTTAAACTTTACTTAGAAAATTAAGCTTAACTTAACTCGGTGACTAATTCACCCTTAACATCAATTGTTCTAAACAAAGTATAAAGCTATTCTAACAAAGCTTTGTTAAGGGCTTGAGCAATAAAGGCCAGGGACTGAGCAAGGCTTGAGCAAGGGGTCACTCACTCTACTGTAGCCCACCCACCAGTCAAGGCACATATGAGAAAGCAATTAAGGAATAACTAAGGTGCCGCAACAAAGAATTGATGCTTTTCATCTCTCTCCCTTCTTTTTGTCCCTATCTGTCCCTCTCTCTGTCCCTTTCTGTCACAAAAAAAGAAAAAAAAAGAAAATCAAAAAAATAAAGGCCAGGGACTAGTTCCCAGTAGCAACAGTATTATAATCAGCAACAGTCAAGTCAATGTAAATTGTGTTCCCTAATTAATAAGCTAGAACAGTCAACTGTTTTCTTTAATCATACTGCAAGAAAAACGTCATACTGAACTATTCTGTAATACCATTTTGATATAACTGTTAAACACTGAAAAGAATTTCCCACTGTCAGGACTAGATGAAGCATCTTTTATGTTGTAAGTCTTTCAAGGACTGTTAAAGATCTTGCCTTGCCTTTCAAAGAAGTTCCCAAGTCTGCTCTGTTACTCTATCGAGAGTTTTCCCTCAATTATATGTATGTTCTTCAAGATACTGTTTTCTGGTGATATGATGCCACTAAAATTGGGACAGTTTCTTATCATTGGAATTTTTTATTTTCTTCGGTTTATTTTCTTTTTCTTTTGTCTTCCTCCTTGTCTTTCCTACTTTAATCGATATTTTGGTACATGTAGGCCTTGGCTCCTACTACCACTACCACCTCTTGTTTTTATCATAGCAGCAGAGCAAACCAATCACATCACAGCTTCTATATTACTGAGAACCATTAGTATTTCCTCACTTTGTGTTTTTTCAATTACACTTTACGTAATTCAATATTCTTTTTCAATATTTTCTCACTTTGAATTCTGGCTGCTCCAATAATGTACAGAATGCCAGAAATACAATACAATATAATGGAATTATTGCTATGTTTTAATTTAGGGCCATCAAAAATGTTACTGCAGTTTTGATCAATACTTCACAGAACACTGAAGAAACATTAAACAAAACAGGTAAGGAAGACTTCAGAATTAAAAGTTCCTTTATTTTGCAGGTACTTAAAACCTTCAAGACCAATGTCTTTTATTACCAATTCACAGAACAATTTTTAATATTACTCTTAACCATAATAATTTTTATTACTTCCACACATGATTGTTACATTATATTAGACTAAAATACATTGACCATTTGCATCTGATTAAATTTCATTAAATAATGTTCCATATAACATGATAGTGCTATCAATGATCATTTTCATACTTCAAAAATAATTACGTTAAAAAGGTACATATAAATTTAAGTCAAAATCAAGTTCAATTCACTTATTACAGACTGTTATATATCAATTTCTAAATATCTAGGGCCCTTTCTCTTACTCTTTGCTCTCTTTCCAATAAGTCCAAAGGATGCATTTAACTGGCCCCACATAGTTACCCATGTAATCAGAGCTGCTAACAGAAAATGGAAGAAACCAAAGAAAAAAATGTTCTCTCTTCCCCACCTTACTTTAGCCTATTCATGTTAAATTTTGTCTCTTAAACCAATCTTCTTGATTCCCTTTCTCCTAGCCTTATTGTGCCAAGAAAACCCGAGAACTGACATATGTAAATGTTTGGTCCTTTTTTGGGCCTAATCAATAATTAATCTGGACACCCACTTTTTTTACCCCTCTGCCTTATTTAGTCCTCCAGTACAATTTACTTACTTCTCAGCTTCCAAAGGCCATAGGTCTCAGGGTCTCAAGTCCATTTAACTACTTTTTCTTATCAATCATTATTTACTAGCAAAAATATTCATAATTTAGCTTCATCATTAAAATGCTATCTGACAATATATGTTTCTTAGTCATTACTTACACATAAAACTATTAATTATTCAGTTCTTAATTTATAATAGTAAGAGTGAACTTAATAGTAAAAGTGAACTTACTATTTTTTTCTTCTGGGATTTTAAATCATCCAATGCTTCATCTAGAAAACAAGATTTAAATCAAAGCTAAATCAAATATTAAGACACTTAGATATAAAGAAAAATCATGTCAAAAGATATACATTAAGCAAACACAAGAAAACTTTATCATTTCAGTATTTCTCACCGATATGTAGATAAAAATTCTCAATTTTTATCCATGTATCTTTTATATTTTTGCTTATATTATACATTATAAGCTAAGTAGACGAACAAAAAACACCAACACAGACTACAATACCTTCCCAAATTTAAAAATATATTTTAAATGTTTTCAGAAACATTTACTGTTTCTTCTTTCTTTCAACATTCACCCAAATTTATAAGATACCAAATCTTTTTAAACATTAGTAATAAAAAATGGTTTTTTATAAAGAAATAAGTACATAATATATTTTATTATGTTACTCAACCTTTAAGATATTGAGCATTAATAAAGAAAATCTTTTGAAAATCTATAGTATTATACTTGAGGAGGGGCTTGGAAAGGAAAGAGATACTAATCACTTTTTACAAAATTAAACTTTTCTAAGATTTGTCTGTTTATTTAGGTTGACACGGTGAAGAATCAATTCAAAAAATAATGTATGAATCAATGTTTCCTTTACAAACGTATTTTAGGTTTCTAGTTCTTCTCTAGAAATACTGTTAATATCTACCTTACAAGTTAATTTAGGTTTCTAGTTTTAATCTAAAAATATTTAGCTAGTGCAAGTAGGAATATTATTTCATCTGGAAAGAGTTTTAATTTGATTTAAATATTTTATCAAAGAAAATTTAAATAATTATTCTTAATTTTTAATTAAATATATAAAAAAATTATCTCTTTACTGAAGTTCTGGGGTAGTAAACATCTGAATATCCAATTCAAACTATATCATTTATGTAAAAATCCCAAAGAAATAAGAACTGACAGAAAAGATATTATTAATATAAATTTTTTTCCAAAATACATTAAGTAGCCTTTAATAAGCTAGCAGACTTATTATTAAAGGATGGAAAATATGCTGACATTTTTAATGAGAATAGTCATCTTCAGTTAGATAAGATGACCAACCCTTAATTTAATCTATAATAGATCCAACAAAAGAAATAAAATAGAAAATGAAAAAAACAGGAAAAATAGCTTCAGGCTTAATAATATATATATATATTGAGCACACTGCAATATATAGATCATGTATCAAGAGATGTACACTTGAAACCTATATGATTCTATTAACCAATGTAACATTAAATTTAATTTAAAAATATATAGTACTTGGCTTTATGTTAAAAAAAGTATAAGACTAAAAGACAATCTTTTATGAAGTCTACTTGAAACATACATGCAATACCTATTCAAATTAGTAAAAAAAAATTTTTATTTTATTTTTAATTATTCTGGAGTTGGAAACAGGGAGGCAGTCAGACAGACTCCCGCATGAGCCTGACCGGGATCCAACCAGCATGCCCACCAGCGGGCGATGCTCCGCCCATCTGGGCCGTTGCTCTGTTGCAACCAGAGCCATTCTAGCGCATGAGGAAGAGGCCATAGAGCCATCCTCAGCGCCTGGGCCAACTTTGCTCCAATGGAGCCTTGGCTGTGGGAGGGGAAGAGAGAGACAGAAAGGAAGGAGAAGGGGAGGGGTGGAGAAGCAGATGGGTGCTTCTCCTGTGTGCCCTGGCCAGAATCGAACCCGGGACTCCTGCACGCCAGGCCGATGCTCTACCACTGAGCCAACCGGCCAGGGCCACCAAATTAGTAAAATCTTTAAATGAAAGGATCCCTAAAACAAATTTTTAAAGTAAAAATCCTTTTATATAATAACCATGTCCTGATGTGCCTATTTGTAAGTTAAAATACTAACACATTTGAATGATGAAATAATCCAGAGTTCGGATTTCATATTTTACTCTGGTTGCGATAAGAAACCATTAGAAATTTTAAGCAGAAGAGACAGAAGATCTGAACTACACCTTAAAAAGTCTGTTTATGAAGCCATTGCAGTACTACCAGCTAGAAATGATGACCCAATTAAGAACTGTAGCAGTAGTAAAGGTTAGAAGTGGTAAGATTCAAGATAATTTTGGAGGTAAAGATAACAGGACTTTGAAGAGGAGAAAAAAATGCAGGTTAAAGGGAATATAGAGTCAGGACAGGTCCCCCACCCCAACCCCAATGACTGCTTTGAGGCAGGATTATATGCCAGTAAAAAAAATCCAACAGAAATAGATAATGCAAAAGAGAGGATAATTCCAGGAAGAGATAACTGCAAAAGCAAAGTTGTAAAAATGTCCAGAGTATCTAGAATCCAGGGCACAAATGGAGAGTTTAGCCATAGATGGAATCAAAATTATTCTTTCAGAATACCATGAAGGATGACAACATACTAACAGTTGGAGCTAACAATATATTTGGAGGCAGCGGTAGCTCCCATCTGTTTACATCTATTTTCTCCATAAAGTGAGACTATCAGGTGAGAATCACCATGTAGATTTTGTGGGGTTTTATTTGTTTGTGGCTTTTGAATTTTTATTTGATTAGGTAGTTTATTTGGTGGTTGGTTTTATTCCGGTTTGGTTTGGGGGTTTTGGTAGGGAGGTGGGTATTAGTAATTTGAGAAGAAATAAAATTTCAAACAATGCTCTAGAAAAAAAAGTGAATTTACTAGGGAACTATAAAATAAGACTGTGTAGCAGTGTTGAGTGTACATATGGTGTTTGCAATCATATATACTTTTAAGTAGGTCTGGTCAACATGTTATATGATTTTCCCCTAACATGTTTAGCTTTTCTGATACAGAAAAAAAAAGCATATAAATGTTTTTAACCAGGTAGGGTTTTGCCAGTCATTGAGTAAGCATATAATTATATTTAAACAGGGTATGGTTTGCCAGACAAGTAGATTGGGAAGGGGGCAAAGAAGTCAAGGGAATCTGCAAGGGATAGTCATTGGGTTAAACCGAAGAATCCAAACTGAGTTCAAATCGTGAGAAAGAGAGCAGTTTGAAAGTCATATGTATGACACTTATTTAGATCCTGAGTCAAACAAACAAAATAGTTTAGAGAAAATTATATTTATGAGATAACTTAATATTTAATACTTTCAAATTTTATGAAATTAAGAATTTTTTTAGCCCTGGCTGGTTGGCTCAGTGGTAGAGCGTTGGCCTGGTGTGTGTAAGTCCCGGGTTTGATTCCAGTCAAGGCACACAGAAGTACCCATCTGCTTCTCCACCCATCCTCCTCTCACTTCTCTATCTCTCCCTCTCTCTCTCTCTTCTCCTTTCCTGCAGCCATGGTTCAATTAGAGTGAGTTGGTCGCAGGCGCTGAAGATGGCTCCATGAACTCTGCCTCGGGCACTAAAAAATCGCTCCAGTTGCAGCAGAGCAAGGACCCCAGATGGGCAGAGCATCACCCTTCAGTGGGCTTGCTAGGTGGATCCCAGTCGGGACACATGTGGGAGTCTGCCTCTGCCTCCCCTCCTCTCACTAAAGTTTAAAAAAAAAATGAATTTTTTTAAAGAAGCATGAACAAAGAAACAAAAAATACCTCTTGTAGACACAGATAATAGATTGATGGTTTCCAGAGGGGAAGGGGTCAGTGAGGGTCAAATATATGGGGATGGATGGAAACTAGATTATTGGTAGTGAGCTCACTATATAGTGTATATAGATACCAAATTATAATGTCATACACCTAAACCTTATATAATGTTATTAACCAATGTTAACCTCAGGGTTTTTTTAAATTCTTTTTTAGCTGTTATAATGTATTGTGTTTCAAAAAAGAAAAAATAAGTCACATATAAATTTTATTAAAAATTAAATCTGCATATCTTTGCTTAATTATAGCTCATAGTTTTAAGACCTGAAAATTCTTAAAATCTGTACACATACAGGACAAATATGAACTATTTTATCATAATTTGCATATTTCAATAAAAACAGCCTAGGGGTTCTGAGGTTAAAGAGAATGGTACAATTAAAATAATAAATCAAAAGGAATTTAACCATATTTTACTCCATAATAACAAGTTTCCTATAAAGATTGATTTAACAAATATAATTTTTCTTGACCTAAAGAAATGAATTAGTTATGTGTAAATAAAAACTCTGAACAAGACAGAAATAACACAAATAAAAAATAGAACCATCTTGATCATTTATAACCTTTCTTATGCTTCACAGCAAACAACCTTCAATATTTACCACATTGTTATTTCAATCACTATTGTACAACCTATCATTTAATTATAAACCAGTGCACTATAAGTTTTCTAAGGCATTTATAAAAACTTAAGAAATTAAACTTACTATTTCTTTCTGTTCTCTTGGAAAAGAAGAAAATAAGCACTGTTCTTATGCTCCAGATGCTAAAGAAAAGGCAAAATTAAGAAACAAAACCATCATTAGGATAAGAAATTAGAAGCCATATAAAATAAAAACAAATATTCATTTCCAATTAGATTTAGGTCCAATATTTCTTGTTATATGTTAAAAATCAAAAAGTACTCCTCTTCTTTCAGAGATGACCAGAATTCTACCTGTGCTTTCAAAGGAGGAGTTCTCAATATAAAATCCATGGACCTTCTGAAGATCCTCTAAATTGCAAAATTGTCTTGGTATATAAAAATTTGTTTCTCTGGAGAGACCACTGCTTTCACCATTCTCAAAGGAGTTTTGAACCTCAACAAAAGATTAGAAAAAAGTTTTAGAATCCCTTCTTACTAAGTAAGTCTCAGCTTACTTTGTCTATTCCACACATTAAGGAAAAAGAACGTTTTAAAAATCCAGAGCTTTATACAAATGTAAGTTGCTGCTCCTTCCCTGTTATTTAACATTGGAGGGATCTTTTTCTACTAAATGAAATAAGCTATCTGGAGGGAAAAAAATTCTTACCTTTAAAAATAATCATTTGATAAGCAAATTTAGCTAAATACTTCCTTCCTAAGATTTTTATGAGGATAATTGTTTAAACCATGTATTAGTAAGATAGTAAATGACATTTTAAAAATTTTAAAGGAAATCAAACAATAATCCTAATCACAAATTTGTCAAGGTCATCATTTAAATTTAATGTAAATATAGCAAAATACCTCTCTCTATGGCAGAATACATCACTTTATAAAAGAATACATGGTATCTGATTATAAATTCAAGTAAGAATGAAAATCAGTTTATTACTCTAAAATGTCATTGCTACTCTTGGGAGTCAGCCTGAAAGGAGTCATAAGTGAACCCTATCTCCTGGTATACACATTCCTGTGTAGTCCTCTCTCACCAGTGTTGGTCTGTGTGACCAACAGCATATGACAAGAGTGATAGTGTATCACATCAAAATTAGGTTATAAAAGGCTACCAGCTTCCATTTTAGACCTCCTCGTCCACTCATTATCTTATTTTCTCTTGGATTACTCATTCCGTGAGAAGCCAGCTGCTATGACATGAGGACTTTCAGGGAACGCTACAGAAATGCCCACGTGGTGAGGAACAGAGGTCCCTGGCTAACAGCCAATGAGGAGCTGAGGCCTGCAAACAACTACATGTGTGAGCTAAGAAGTGAACTCTCCAGCCTCAGTTAAGTCTTGAGATGATTACAGCCCCAGTGAACAGTTTAAATGAAATTCATACACCCTGTATATACATAATAGACTCTGAGCCAGAACTACCCAACTAAGCTGCTCCCACATTCCTATTCCTCAAGAACTATGAGAGATAGTAAATAATTGTTGGTTTAAACTACTAAATTCTGGGACAATTTGTTACATAATAACTAAAACATGGTTATTATATCGTTATACTTTATTTTCATGATTTAAAAAGGCACAATAACCAGCACCAAATTCCCACATGGTACTTGGACAACAACCTAAGCAAAAAACAAACAAAAAAAAAAGAAAAGAAAATCAGCATTGTCTTTATCAAGGAAAGGAACATGAGAGAAGAGTTGTTAAACATAGTGCTCATAATCCTCAAGGATCCTACCACAGTAAAAAAAGTCCCATAATATTTCTCTACTTCAATTACACTAAAACAGTGGCAAGCTGAGAGAAATGATTTAGAAAAAAAATACAGAGAAAGAAAACAGAGAACACAAGAGAAGGAACTGCAGAGATAGTGACTGGAATTCTATAGAAAATCAGTTAATTTTCTTTAATGAGTAGATACTTTCTAAGAAGCATATGCAATTTTCAAAGCATAAAAACTACAAGAATTGAAAGATTCCCTTATTTCAAAATAAAACTCATTAGTCCCCCTTTGTGGACAATAAATTCTCCTTTTGGTTTTTACCAGAACTACTGCAGGAGAAAATGAGCTATCAATTTTCCATGTATCAAGTCTTCAAGACTTGAAAAGGTAACATGTAAGATATTCTTTAACACTAAATTAAATGAAACACTTTGGCATTTCTAAAATAAAATTTAGAAAAAGAATTAAAGTATTTCAGGAATCAATAAATTTATGAAAATGTGGCAACATATTTTGGGAAGATATTAAAGATATTACTGACTCCCAATTTGAGAATAGTGGCATAATCAATCAACATTTCCTCCCCCTCTTCTTAGAAATAATCCAAAGAACAAAAACAAAAACACAAATTCCTTCTATAATAAAATGAAGAGATAGCTAAAACCCAACACTCAAAATATGTGGAAGGGCTCTCAAAAGCAATGGAGATCATGCAGGGGCTCAAAAGAGTAGAAACAAAGGACAACGGCTTATCTCACAAAGAGGCAGCAAGATAAACTTCTCAAAGTGTAAAACCTAAAACCCTTGTTTATAACAAGGAAAATAAGATACACATGCTACAGGCCGAAACTCCCCAGTTTGGTTCCAACAATAACACAGAGAAGGAAGAGCCTAAAGAGAAATTATTCTTTCTGCCAAACTTAAGTGTTCTTTTTCCAAAAACCACACAAGCCCTTATCCAAATTATTGAAATGTTTTAGATGAGATTTAAATACTAAACAAAACTAAAAATGAAAAAAAAAATAGATCTGAATATTTATAACTATGTTGAATATTTTGTCTGTTTATTTAACTACCAAAGGCTTTAGCAAGAATAACCTTCATATTCAGACAAAAAACAATGATTTATTTTGATATAAGGAGTAAAACAGGAATCAAGCTTTAAATCTTATTTTTATCTACTTATTTTTCAATATAGCTAACACCCCCAATGACCAGAATTGTCATCTCTATTATATATAAAACAAATCACACATAAAAATTCCTTTTGGAATTTATTTCTGGATTCTGTGTTTCTTTCTTCGGTCTGTGTTTATAGTTATACACTATACCAAACTTTTAGTTAATAAACTTTTATAATGTATTTGATATCTGGTAGACTTCTCTTTTTTAGAATTTTCAAGTCTATTCTTATGTGCTGATTTTTCCACTAAAATTATAGAAGTGTGCCAAGTTTAAAAGTATTGTTGGCATTTTTATCATCACACATTTTTAGATTAATTTAGGGAGAATTGATCTCATTGCAATGACTCTTCTCATCCAAGAATAAGATGTGCTTCATTCAAGTCTCAGTACATAATTCTTTACAAAATCCTATCAAGTGAATATTTATAAATATTCAAATATTTATTAATATTGCAAAAGGAAGGCTTGAAAAGTAATTTTCTTATCCACCAAAGTAAATACAGCTGATCCTTGAACAACACAGGTTGAACTGTGTGGGTCCACTTATACGTGGATTTTTTTCAATAAATTTATTTTCTCTTCCTTATGATTTATTAACAACATTTTCTTTTCTCTAGCTCACTTTAAGAATACAGTACATGGCCCTGGCCGGTTGGCTCAGCAGTAGAGCGTCGGCCTGGCGTGCGGGGGGCCTGGGTTCGATTCCCGGCCAGGGCACATAGGAGAAGCGCCCATTTGCTTCCCCACCCCCCCTCCTTCCTCTCTGTCTCTCTCTTCCCCTCCCGCAGCCAGGGCTCCATTGGAGCAAAGATGGCCCGGGCGCTGGGGATGGCTCTTTGGCCTCTGCCCCAGGAGCTAGAGTGGCTTTGGTGGCGGCAGAGCGACCCCCCCCCAGGGGCAGAGCGTCGCCTCCTGGTGGGCAGAGCGTCGCCCCTGGTAGGTGTGCCGGGTGGATCCCGGTCGGGCGCATGCGGGAGTTTGTCTGACTGTCTCTCCCCGTTTCCAGCTTCAGAGAAAAAATGAAAAAAAAAAAAAAGAATACAGTACATGGCCCTGGCTGGTTGGCTCAGTGGTAGAGCGTCGGCCTGGCGTGCAGAGGTCCTGGGTTCGATTCCCGGCCAGGGCACACAGGGGAAGCGCCCATCTACTTCTCCACCCCTCCCCCTCTCCTTCCTCTCTCTCTCTCTCTCTCTCTCTCTCTCTTCCCCTCCTGCAGCCAAGGCTCCATTGGAGCAAAGATGGCCCAGGCGCTGGGGATGGCTCCTTGGCCTCTGCCCCAGGGGCTAGAGTGGCTCTGGTCGCAACAGAGCAACGCCCCAGAGGAGCAGAGCATCGCCCCCTGGTGGGCATGCCCAGTGGATCCCAATCAGGCGCATGCGGGAGTCTGTCTGACTGTCTCTCCCCGTTTCTAGCTTCAGAAAAATACAAAAAAAAAAAAAAAAATACAGTACATAATACATACAACATATAAAATATATATTAATTAACTGTTTATGTTATCAGTAAGGCTTCCAGGCAATAGGTTATTAGTAATTAAGACTTTGGGGAGTTAAAAAGCTATATGTGGGTTTCTAACTGCACAAGAGGGTGGGAGTCGTTGCCCCTAACCCTCACATTGTTGAAGGGTGAACTGTACTCTCCTTGAGTAAATATCAGGAAATATTCACGGATAACTTCTCCTTTAAGAGCCAACTGTACTTGATGAGAGACACTTTGTATTTTTATTAGAGTGCCATGAAACAAATGTTTAACTTTCCTCAAAAGTCTACAAATTATATTTGTTAATCTAGATTGAGAAAATCTGTTACAAATCAGTTGGGAGGAGGAATGCAAAGACGGAAATTATACAAAAATCAAAGCCCTATCCTCAAATAATGTGCTATTTAATAGAACAGCGATTTTGGACCAGTGTATGCCACAAGAATTTTTAAAATGTGCAATACTTAACTATTTTATCAGAAACACTGACCTCTTTTTCCTTAGACTGTCAAATAAAAATGACAACAGTCAAAACAATAGCCGTATAGTGTGAATGAATCAAAATTATACCTATTTTTTTGTCAGATCAGCAAAAACTACATTTTTTTGGTGTACCACAGAATTTTAGTAATTAGTTTACATGTGTCATAAGATGAAAAAGATTGAAAATCACTGAAAATAAGAAAACATAAGAAACTGGGACAGAACCACCTTTCCTTAGTTCTTTTGCTTAAAATTTTCCCCAATAACCCCATTTAAAATGAAAAAAAAAGCACACAGAGGGAAAATAATCATCTGGGGATGTCAACATTTTATGCTAATTGGTCTCTAAAAGGATCTTACAGAGAATGAAACTTCTAGAAAGTTATAATCTGTAAAAATAAGGTATCCAGGAGTAAAAACCTCTAAGATTGCTTATAGAGTCAGTTAAAGTAGAGGCAAAGTTTAATGTTCGTTCACTGTTAGAAAATGAAGCAACTCTCAAGGTAATGCATACCTGCCAGTATAAGGCAGAAATACAAAAATCCAACCATAACCCATATCTTCCCTCACTAAGCATAGCCTTAATGACTTCTAAATTCAGCATTTATATTATAATTTCAGTTTCATAGGAGTTGAAAAGATCAGAGACATACATAGTAGTGAATCTGAAAAGTAGAAAAACAGGTTGGAATCACAGTTAGTTCCTTCACATTACCTCCTGAAAAGATATAATAAAAATCTTAAAGTATCTCATGTAATGTATTGATACCATAAAAGATCATCTGGATCCTGACCAGGTGGTGGCGCAGTGGATAGAACATCAACCTGGGACGCTGAGGATCCAGGTTCGAAACCCCAAAGTCACTGGCTTGAGCACAGGATCATTCAGCTTGAACACAGGGTCACCAGCTTGAGCATGGGATCACAGACATGACCCCATGGTCACTGGCTTGAGCCCAAAGGTCGCTGGTTTGAAGCCCAAGGTTGCTGGCTTGAGCAAGAGGTCACTGGGTCGGCGAGAGCCCCCTGGTCAAGGATCGTATGAAAAGCAATCAATGAACAACTAAAGTGACGCAACTACAAGTTGATGCTTCTCATTTGTCTCTTACAAAAAAAAAAAAGAAGAAGAAGATAATATTGGAATAGTTATGATTATGCAATATATGCTTTGCCCTGAATCCATGGCCTCTCTGTCCAGTAAAAGCATTTGGAAAACTTGGACTACAGATAGAGCAGTAACTTTTTGCAGTTACTGGGTAGATTTCTAAGCTTTGACATCTATGTAAACAGTGATGAATAAATCTATACATTTTATTGCTCCTTCTACCTCCATCCCTTTAAGTAAACCCAGGTCCAGACCTCAAAACATTTATTTTCAAAGGAAAAAAGTCCAGGAATAAGCTTGGGCAACAGCTCATATTACACAGAAAAGAAAATGTCCCTTGGTAAGTCTTCCTTCTATCTTCCACAACATCCACTTTTACGTTGTTGTATTTTATTTCATGCTTTTTTGATTGTCATCAATCAGAAGGACAATTCTATTCTTTGTTGGGTAACTGGCTTATGCTTCCAAAAGTGAAAAGCTTGCTGAAATAGAAGCTGCAGCAGTTGAGAACCAGGTCACAGATATGAATGAGACAAAGTGAGAAATGGCTCTGAAGCTTAACAAGCCAAGACATACTAGATGCAGGTGATGCAGAACAGGCAGAGGACACCGTAAGAATAATAAAGCCTCACACTCAAAGGACTAGAAAGATCAAACTGAAGAAAAAGCAAACATTTTTAAGGAATTGAAGTTCTTCTCTGCTTTTAAAAACAATCAGTATATGATTTGCCAAAAAAAAAAAAAAGTCTTCTAAATCATAGGAACAGATACATTAGATCTCAATTTGTGGGTAGCCATTAAAATGAGCCCAGTAATGCTAATTTCCTTTCTAAATTTCTTTTCTCTTCCCTTTTCATGAAAAAATACAAGGGAAACATAAGGAAGCACGACATTAAAAAAATCTGCTATTATACCTAAAATAAGAAGCATTCCAAAGGATTTCAAAAGAGAAGGAAAATAAAATGGCAGAGACATTTATTTTGTAGTATGTATGCATTCCATTTTTGGCTCTCTTATTCACATTCAAAGGTAAAATTTCATGAGGTCCAGGAGTTCCAATTTTAAAAATGTCACACACACACACACACACACACAAAATTACTATAGGCCCAAATAAAAAGATCCCTATCCCTCCCCCATGTCAAACAAAATAAACCTAAGTATCATTGTGATTTCTCCTTTTTCCTTACCTATAATTTCCTCTCATCAAGTTTTCTCAAATTTTACTTCCAAATAATTCACAAGCCATCTACTCATCTCCACTGCCACAGGGCAATCCAATCCATCTTCCATCTTTATTTATTTTTTTTTTTTTTTCATCTTCCATCTTCAGATTAAACTTCTATAACAGGCTCCTCCCTGTTTCTACTCTTATCCTCTCTACTCATTCTTGTCTTAATCTCTACAAGGCAGTGCACTTGAATCTCTCAACTTAAAAACAAATCATGCCATTCTTCCTCTAAAACCTTTACAAACTTCCTGTTTTGCCCGAAATGAAATTCAAACTTCTCTCTACAATTCTTCATAATCTAGATCATGCCCGATTCTGCAAGATTGCTTCATTATCACTCTTCTTTTCCATTACACATTCCAGATATCTTTTTGATGCTCAAATAAGTCATGCTCTCTCCTACTGTTTGACCTTAGCATTTTTCGTTCTCTCCTCTTGGAAAGCTCTCTCAGGACTTGAATTTTGGTTTTGTTTTTAGGACTTGAGGAACACACTGAAGTAAAAAATTCATACAATACCAAAAGAATATGAAAAAAAGCTGCTTTCTACCACCTAGAGAGAATTACCATTAATAATTTTAGGTTAACCCTTTCCTACATCTACCTATGGATAAATGTGCTACTATATACCACATCTATTAATAATATTCCATAAATTCCAATTCTTTCCATGCTGGTTCTTTCTCATACTTTAGTTCTCAATTCAAATACCACCTCCTCAAAAGAGACCTTTCAGGACCAACCTAAAGTAGCTTATTTCTCTTGCTCAGATCACTGTTTTATTTTCTTCATTGCACTTATCTCTAAATTACTTATGTTTGTCTCTTCATTTTTTGTCTGTCCAACTTTAATAGAATGTAAGTTCCAGGGCACGAATCTTGTCACTACATTCTCTATCACTAAGGTCTAATCTAATACCTAACAGATTGCAAGTACCCAATATTAAAGAATAAACAGATGGCTTTGATTAACAGTTATAAACTGACAAATCCTGTATCTCCTCTTCAAATTTTTCTCCTGAGCTCCATAATCATACTTAAGCATCCCACTTGGCAACTCTATCTGAATAGAACATGAGTATTTCGGTCTCAGTAGGTCACCAAACCTGCTCCTCCTGAGGCTGTTGAACACCCTATTTTAATAGCACTACCATCAATCAAATTTCCCAAGCCATAAACTTGAATTTTATCCTTGATGGAATTCTCCCCCCTTACCCCAAACCCAACTAACCATCAAGAGCCTCTCCATATTGCCTCATTTCTACCTCCTAAATCTCTTCAATCTATCCATTGTGCTTCGCTGCTACCAGTAGTCAAGTGCAAATCACCATCAATCATTTCTTCCCTAGAAAACTACAATAACTTCTAACTTGCTGTTCCAGACCCATTCTTATTCTCCTCTAATTGATTCTCCATACCATAGCCTCAATGGTATTTTTAAAATAACAATATGATCATGTTGTATTCCTTCTTTAAAATCTTCAATGGCTTCCCAATACTCTTAGATTAGAGCCTAAAATCTTTATTATGAACTAGAAGGCCCACAAGAAATATCACTTGCCTGGCTACTTATATTTTTCTCTATAATCCAGTCTTCGGCCTTCTTTTGATTCTTTTTTCTTTTTATTTTTTAAGCAAGAGAGGTAGACAGACTAACAGACAAACATACAGAAGGGGAGAGAGAGGAGAAGCATCAACTCATAGCTGCAGCACTTTAGTTGTTCATTGATTGCCTTCTCATACATGCCCTCACAGGGGTTCTCCAGCTGAGCCAGTGACCCCTTTCTCAAACCAGCATCTTTCAGATTCAAGCCAGTGACCACTGGGCTCAAGCAAGCGACCATGGGATCATGTCTAGAATCTCATGCTCAAGATGGTGACACCATGCTTCAAGCTTGGTGAGCCAACGCTCAAGCCAGATGAGCCTGCATTCAAGCCAGTGACCCTGGAGTTTCGAACCTGGGTCCTCAGCATAAACCAAGTCAACACCTATCCACTGTGACACCGCCTGGTCAGGCTTATTTATCTCATTAAACTTTGTTTTAATAGGTCTCAAAATTCTGTGATAGATTTTTGGTCAAGTTGTTTCCATTAAAAAGTACCGATTATAAAAACTAATAACTTAAAAACTGCCACACACAAAAAAAAAACCCAAATGTTCCACAAAACATTCTCCTTTCCTTCTAACAGTTCTTTTAATTCTTAAAACCTTCCATGCTCTATCCTTCCTCAAGGCTTTCAAATATGCTATTCCTTCTGCCAGAACACTACCCACCAAGGCACTGCACCTTGATACACACACTCATCCTTTTGAGTCTCAAACTCAAACATCACTTCTAGAGAGAGCCTGCAGTAGGCAGAATACTAAAGCTATCCTGCTCCTTAACCAAGATTTTTATCCTCTGGCTATACAATCAAATATTCATCTAGGTACAGCTATGAAGAAATTTTTTAGATACAATTATTACCCCATTGATTTTAAAATAGAGATTATCCTAGTGGGTCTAATATAATCAGCTAAACCCTTACAATCAGAGCTTTCTAGGCCCAAAGGCAGAATAGGAAGTCAGAGAGATGCCAATACCCTGAGTGAGTGTAAGAAGACTCTCCCTACAGAGACTCCAGACCAGCTGATAACCTTGATTTAAACCTGTAAGATCCTACACAGAGAATCCAGTCAAGCCATCTGTTTTGACCTTTACAACTCTGATATTATAAACGGGTATTGCCGTAAGCCACTAAATTTGTGGCAGCAATAAAAAGTGAATATAAAGGCCCTTTCCTGACACCCTCCTTCAACCTAGGCAGTGTAAATGCCCCCGTTAAAGGTACTTATTACTTAATATATGCAAGCTAAGATCTACAGTTGGAAATTCTGTATTTTTGTGTACCAAACACCATTCCAATGTCTACACAATTGGCAGCCATAGAGATTTGTTGATGGAATAAATTTTTTATTCAATTGTCTCTCAAAATTGTCAATCCACAACATACCTTCTGTAATGTACTATATAATAAAATATTTCTATCATAAGTGCCTACTGTTTATAACAGTGACAAAAAAGAGGGGAAGATAGGTAGGATGAATGGAATATATTCAGAATCACTGAAGCGGTTGTCCTTTTTTGTTTTACAAACCCTCCCTCACTTGCCACTAACCACAAGCTGAAATGCCTATTCCAGTTATGAAGGGAAGCATAACCATCTATTAGAGAATCAGCAAAGACTGCCATATAGAGACATTATTACTAATGCTACAGGGTCATATTCTTCAAGTAAATAAAGGTTTAAAACATTGTGCTACTTTTTCAAAAGAACATTTTTCAAACTATAAAGAAAAGGAAAATTCATTCAATCTGAGACACTGCTTTTTTTCTAATAAAAAGATTGAATATATTAACTCATCAGAAGAATAAGGAAAGGTCAACAAAAAGAACAATTTACTTACATCAGTGGAAAAGCAAAAAATGGGAGTGTCATGGCAAGTCTTGCTGTAAATTCATCAGGAAGATACCACAAATATACAATTAAACATGTAAACAGATAGAGAATTGAGGAGTAAAGAATTAATCTTCCAACCCATAATTTTTGTAGTCTCTGATTTTTTTCCCTAAATTCTTCCAATGCTTGAATTTCCTGTTAAGAAAAAAATTTTTATACTATTAAATTTCAAATTTCATAAAGAATAAAATGTTAAAATTTTTTCACATGATAGGTTATATAGAAAGAACTCTTAAAATACAATGAAACGTTTCTAACACCTAAATATTTTAAAACAGAATATGAAAAACTGAAAATAAAGTTAAAAATAAATAAAAATGCCTCTTCTGACAAATAACTTTTTTTCTTTTTATTTAGACAATTAATTTTAACAGGGTAACACTGGTCAACTAGAGTACATAGATTTAGAAAAAACATCTCCACATCATTTGGACATTTGATTATGTTGTATACCCATCATCCAAAGTCAAATCATCCTCCGTCACCTTTTATTTGTTTCTCTTTACGCCCCTTCCCCTCTCCCCATCTCCCTCTTTCTCCTCCCTTCCCCTTACCCTGGTAACCACTGCACTCTTATCTATGTTCATAAGCCTCAATTTTGTGTCCCACCTATGTATGCAATCATACAATTCATAGCTTTTTCTGATTTACTTATTTCACTCAGTAAAATATATATACACACACACACACTATGGAATACTACTCAGCCATAAGAAATGATGACATAGCATCACTTACAACAACATGGATGGACGTTGATAACATTATACTAAAATAAATAACTTTTTAAAATTTAATATTAAGATAGTACTTTTAACCTATCAAATTAGTAAAGGTCAGAGATACAAAATTAGCACCAATACATAGTATTTGTCAAACCAAACAACTATTCTCCTGTGTAAAGTCTATAAAGTGCTCTTTATGGCCAAGGTCCATGAGTTTAGTACCTATGTTTTCTTCTATGTAATTTATTGTTTCAGGTCTTATATTTAGGTTTTTGATGAATTTTAAATTAATTTTAGTACACGGGGACAAACTGTAGTCAAGTTTCATTCTTTTGCATGTGGCTCCAAAGCCAAGAGAAGTGAAGGCAAAGATAAATACAGTAAATGGGACTACATCAGACTAAGAAGCTTTTACACAGCAAGAGAAACTGACAACAAAACAGACAGCCAACTAAATGGGAGATGATATTTTCAAACAACAGCACAGATAAGGGCCTAATATCCAAATATACAAAGAACTCATAAAACTCAACAACAAAGCAAACAATCTAATAAAAAAAATGGGAAAAGGACATGAACAGACACTTCTCCCAAGAAGAAATACAAATGGCCAACAGATATATGAAAAGATGCTCATCTTCATTAGCTATTAGAGAAAAGCAAATCAAAACTACAATGAGATACCACCTCACACCTGTTAGATTAGCTATTATCAACAAGACAGGTAATAAGTGTTGGAGAGGCTGTGGAGAAAAGGAACCCTCATCTACTGTTGGTGGGAATGTAAAGTAGTACAACCATTATGGAAGAAAGTATGGTGGTTCCTCAAAAAATGAAGAATAGAACTACCATATGACCCAGCAATTCCTCTACTGGGTATATACCCCCAAAACTCAAAAACATTGGTATGTAAAGACACATGCAGCCCCATGTTCATTGCAGCACTGTTCACAGTGGCCAAGACATGGAAACAACCAAAATACCCCTCAGTAGATGTTTGGATAAAGAAGATGTGGTACATATATACTATGGAACACTATTCAGTCGTAAAAAATGATTACATAGGATCATTTACAACAACATGGACGAACCTTGATAATATACTGAGTGAAATAAGTAAATCGGAAAAAAACTAAGAACTATATGATTCCATACATAGGTGGGACACAAAAATGAGACTCAGGGACATGGACAAGAGTGTAGTGGTTACCAGGGGGAGGGGAAGGGATGAGAGGGAGGGGTGGGGGGAGGAGAGGGGCACAAATAAAACCAAATAGAAGGTGATGGAAGACAATTTGACTTGGGTGATGAGTATACAACATAATCAAATGTCAAAATAACCTGGAGATGTTTTCTTTGAATCTATGTACCCTAATTAATCAATGTCAACCCATTAAAATTAATTTAAAAAAAATTTTTAAAGAAGTCTATAAAACATCTGACTATAAAAAGAATAAACATTGAAACAGTGATCTATTTTTTTTCAATTTATCACTCTCAGTATTCGCATGAAATAGACATTTTTAATAATCATGGAAAGCATAAAAAGCTGAGAAGTTTGCAGACTAATAAAAATTGTTGCAGACTATCTTATAATCTACTTTATCCTACCTTTCACTTATTCATACAATGTTATACATCTAATTTCATTTGAACAAGCTCTACTATGTGACAGTCTTAAGTCAGTGACAGACTTGGCTTTTTCTCTGAGATCATGTAACATTGAAGTTCTCATGCTTACTCTCTATCATCTCTAAATTCTCATACCAGATCCAGTCTTCAAAATAATATTTAGGGTAACACCTAAATGAAACACCCCAGATGCAAAGACCATACCTTATCTATATTTTCCAGAACTTCTACAGTTGAAGGTTTTGTCTGTTATAGAAATAGAAATGAGACATTAAAACTTTTTATTGCAAATTTAGAAACACCTTGATTTATATAATCAGAAAAGAACACTTTCATCCAAAACTGTTTTTCATATGTTATGGCAAGCAATGTGAATTCCTGTTTGTTTATAAGATTTAGATATAAATAAAAAATTATAATTATAAACAGGATGAAATGATTAAATAAGCATTTTTCTACTTTTTTTTAGTCCTAGAAGTGCTTTCAATTCTGTTAGCTCAATTTTACCATTCTTAATCCCAACAGAACATACCTTTATCAAGAGAAAAAAAATTCCTAGAAGAAAAATTTTCTTAGGCACTGATTATTCAAAATATTCATATATTAAAAATTCAAGACTAACATTGGTCTGATTTGCTCTTGTTAAAAAGTTCACTTAGGGCCCTGGCCAGTTGGCTCAGCGGTAGAGCGTCGGCCTGGCGTGCGGGGGATCCGGGTTAGATTCCCGGCCAGGGCACACAGGAGAAGCGCCCATTTGCTTCTCCCCCCCCCCCCTCTCCTTCCTCTCTGTCTCTCTCTTCCCCTCCCGCAGCCAAGGCTCCATTGGAACAAAGATGGCCCGGGCGCTGGTGATGGCTCCTTGGCCTCTGCCCCAGGCGCTAGAGTGGCTATGGTCGCGGCCGAACGATGCCCCGGAGGGGCAGAGCATCGCCCCCTGGTGGGCAGAGCCTCGCCCCTGGTGGGCGTGCTGGTTGGATCCCGGTCGGGCGCATGCGGGAGTCTGTCTGACTGTCTCTCCCCGTTTCCAGCTTCAGAAAAATACAAAAAAATAAATAAATAATAAATAAATAAATAAAAAGTTCACTTAGGCCCTGGCCGGATAGCTCAGCTGGCTGGAGCGTTGTACTGAAGCACAGAAATTGACAGTTCAATCCCTGGCCAGGGCACATACAGGAACAAAACGATGTTCCTATGTTGTCTGTCTGTCTGTCTCTCTCTCTCCCCCTCCCTTCTCTCTCTACAGTCAATAAAAAAATAAATAAATAAATGTTCAAAAAAAAAAAAAAGTTCACTTAGGCCCTGACCAGGTAGGCTCAGTTAGTTAGAGCATCATCCCAATACACCAAGGTTGTGGGTTTGATCACTAGTAACGGCATGTGCAAGAAGCAACTAATGAATGAACGGCTGGGTAGAACAACAAAATCAATGTTTTCTCTCTCTCTTTCTCCCTCTTTCTCTTGCTCTGTTCTCACGCTCTAAAACCAATAAATTTTTTTAAAAGTTCACTTAGGACTCTGGAGGTCAAAATAAATAGGCTACTTTCATTGTGAATTCCCGAAGTACTTTTCTGAAGATCAGATTTAAAAAGAACATCTAAGAATACTTCATTATAACAAAGCTTGTTTGTTAAAGGGTTTTTTTTTATGTCACCTAGAATAAAAACCAGCCAAAATGACTCATACAACACTTGAGAAAATATTTACCAACTATATACTCCACAATCTAGGACGGTAATGAATATCAATTCATTGTAGATCCCACAAGACTTATTAACATTAGGTTGAACCATATGAAATTGCTTTTCATTTAAGTCAAAGCTGCTGAATATTGGCAATTTTATATGGTTCAACCGAACAAGAAGGATAAAGAAAGAACAGATAAATTTGATCTTCAGGTAGAACTGTAAAAGGTTTATAAAAGGGCCCATATAATGCCGATTCAAAAAGAACAGTTCCAAAATAGTTCAAAAGTAAATTGTATACCAAGTACTGCTAGACTCCATCATTATGGGAAAAAAGAGTCTGAAAATAAAGCAAAGTAATTTTTCCTAGACTATATTATCTCCTCTTATATTACATAAGAGCATTTATCAATATATTTTATATTTTTCAAGCTCTAAAGTTGAGCTACTTCCTCTAAGGGCTTAACCAATAAACTCAGACTACATTTCTAATCATGTTTAACCTATATTTTCTAAAAGTACATTTAGTATGACTTCAGTAAATATTTGTAACAAGTTTGGTGTTTTCTTTTGTATTTTTCTAAAGTGAGAGAAGCAGGGAGGCAGAGAGACAGACTCCAGCATATGCCCGACCAGGATCCACTTGGCATGCCCACTAGGGGGCGATGCTCTGCCCATCTGGGACATTGCTCCTTTGCAACTGGAGCCATATTAGTGCCTGAGGTAGAGGCCATGGAGCCATCCTCAGCACCTAGGCCAACTTTGCTCTAACGGAGCCTTGGCTGCAGGAGGGGAAGAGAAAGAGAAAAATGAGAAGGGGAAGAAAAGTGGAAAAGAAGGTGGGCACTTCTGTTTGCTCTGGCTGGAAATCAAACGTGGGATGGGATTTTCACATGCCAGGCTGACTCTCTACAACTGAGCCAACTGGCCAGGGCCTGTAAAAAGTTTTAAGCAAAAATATATTGCCTGTAAAAACATTAGTATTATACAATACACTAAGTTCAATTATCTTTCAAACAAGATTGAAACTTAGGCACTATGAGATAAAAACAAGATAACTATTTTTACAGTGAATACATAGAGAAATAAAAACAATTCATAAGTCAGAGTGAAATATTTCTGTTAAACAGAGTTATTAGATACCTATATAGCAAGTAGAACTACATATTAACGTACAAATAAAAAACTAACTTATAAGAAAAGAAAGAAAACTTAGAGTCTAGGATAATATCAAACTACTTATCAAGTCTACATGTCAAACAAAACTTTTAAAAATAGCTTTATCTGACACTTTCATATTAGACTAAAAACTGTCTATAAAGGAAAGTAACTTAGGAAATTCCAAGATGGTAGAGGAATAGGCAGATGCACAGACTGACATCTCTTGTGACCAAACTGGATTACAAATTAATTTAAGAACAATCATCATGAAAAACCAACTTTGGACTAAAAGAACAGGACTCAAAAACCAAGGAGCACTGAAGAAACCACACTGAGACTGGGAGGGAGTGCAGGGGCACGGTGGGGGCTCCCCAGCTCCCAGGAGCGAGGGGAGGCTGAGGCTGAAGTCCAGAGAGTTTCTCATTGCGAGGAGAAAGACCCTGAGAGGTGGGGATCCTCAGTCCCAGGACTGGAGCCCCAGCCTAGAAACCCAGGTACTGGAGGAGATAGCATGACAGCATTGAGTAAGGAGAAGAGTGGAAGTTCTGTCTGTGGGAAACGGCTGCCAAAAGAAGTTGCAGCCTTAAAGGGCCAGTGAAGAAAACATCGCACACAGCCACTTACCTGGGGCTCCAGGGGCGTGGAGGGCTGAGAGGACAGGTTTTGCATGAGGAGAGTGGGGAGTTCAAGGCACGGGGACACAAATGGTGATGGAGAGAGGAATACCTGAGCTGAGTCATTCTCCAGTGCTGAGGTGGCCATAGCTGGGGGAGAGGTCACTCCCTCTGTCCAGCACAAACCTAGCATGGACCCAGCTGACGAACCTCCAAAAAGCTATCCAGCTCCAATCAGCATGAAACATTGTGCGGAAAGGAGGAAGTAAAGGGGAGGGGCAGTGACTCAGGTTTCTGGGGAGACGTGAGCTACACCTTCTCCTTCTGATATGGAGAATGTGCCTGCCCCTGGAGAGACACTGAGCAGATCACACCTTCTGGTTCTCAGAGGTCACATCCACCGCATTCCTGGATAGAGTTTCAACTGGGGCCAAAGATCAAGATATACCTACTCCCCCCAAACAAACACAGAAGCTCCCTGCTAGGCTCAGCAAACACAGAAACTCCCTGCTGGGCTCAGCAAACAAACAGCAGGGAAATTAAAACTTTTAAGTGACTCTACTAGTTAGGGAGAATTAAAATCCAAGCAACCAGCAGAGGCTGAGGGATAAAGTCCTGGAGGAGAAGCTGCATTCCATAAACCAACATCAAATCAACAACTCTAACAAGCTTGCAAACTGCACAAAGAAAGAATGGGAAGACAGAGGAATGTAAACCATATGAATCAACAAGAGAAATCCCCAGAAAAAGAACTGAATGGGATGGAAGTAACCAAATTACCAGATGCAGAGTTTAAAATAATAATTGTTAGGATGCTTAAGGATCTCAGAGCTACAATGGATGGACTTAATGAGCACCTAAATAAAGAAACTGCAAGCATCAAAAAGGACACTGAAATCATAAAAAAGAATAAATCAGAAATGGCAATTACAATATCAAAAATAAAGACTACACTAGAAGGAATCAACAGAAGCTGGATGAAGCAGAGGATCAAATCAGCGAATTAGAGGACAAAATAAATAAAAACACAGAAACAGAGTAGCAAAAAGAAAAGAGGTTCAAAAAGTCTGAGGAAACTATAAGAGAACTCTGTGACAATATGAAGAAAAATCACATCTGCATCATAGGGGTTCCTGAAGAAGAAGAGAAAAAACAAGGGATAGAGAACCTGTTAGAAGAAATCATAGATGAAAATTGATGAAGGAAAAAGACACACAAGTTCAAGAAACACAGAGAGTCCTGGTAAAGAGAAATCCTCTGAAGCCTACATCAAGACACATCATAATTAAAATACCAAAGTTAAAAGATAGAAAAAATACTAAAAGCAGCAAGAGAAAACAAGTCAATTACCTATATAGAGAAGCTCCCATAAGGATGATATCTGACTTTTTAAGAGAAACACTTGAGGCCAGAAAGGAATGGCAAGAAATATTCAAAGTAATGCAAAACAAGAGGCCACAACCAAGAATTCTTTATGCAGCAGGTTAAAGACCTGTACTCGAAAAACTATAAAATATTGATAAAAGAAATCATAAAAGATATAAACAAATAGAAGCATATGCCATATTCATGGATAGGAAGAATAAATATAATTAAAGTGTCTATACTACCCAAAGCAATATATAAATTCAATGCAATTCCTATTAAATTACCAATGTCATACTTTGAAGATATAGAACAAAGATTCCAAAAATTTATATGGAACCAAAAAAGAACACAAATAGCCTCACCAATCTTGACAAAGAAAAATAAAGTGGGTAATATCACACTTCCTGATATCAAGTTTTATTACAAGGCCATTGTACTGAAAACAGCCTGGTACTGGCATAAGAAAAGGCATATAGATCAATGGAACAGAATAGAGAACCCAAAAATAAACCCACACTTGTATGGACAATTGATATTTGACAAAGAAGGTAAGAGCATACAATGGAGTAAAAACAGTCTCTTTAACAAATGGTGTTGGGAAAATTGAATAGATATCTGCAAAAAAATGAAACTAGACCACCAACTTAAACCCTTCACAAAAATAAACTCAAAATAGATAAAAGACTTAAATGTAGTCATGAAACCATAATCATCTTGGAAGAAAACATAGGCAGTAAGCTCTCCGACATCTCTCGTAGCAATATATTTGCTGATGTATCTCCACAGGCAAGTAAAATAAAGGACAGGATGAACAAATGGGACTATATCAAACTAAAAACCTTTTGCACAGCAAAAGACAAACCACACAATGGGAGAACATATTTGCCAACATGTCCGATAAGGTGTTAATAACCAAAATCTACAAAGAACTTGTAAAACTTAACACCAGGAAAGTAAACAATTTAATCAAAAATTGGGCAAAAGAACTGAATTGACACTTCTCCAAAGAGGACATACTGATGTCAAATGGGTATATGAAAAAATGTTCAACATCACTAATCATTAGAGAAATGTAAATTAAAACCACAATGAGATACTACCTCACACCAGTTAGAATGGCGCTCATTAACAAGTGCTGGTGAGAGTGCGGAGAAAAGGGAACCCTCCTGCACTGCTGGTGGGAATGCAGACTGGTGCAGCCACTGTGGAAAACAGTATGGAGATTCCTCAAAAAATTAAAAATCAAACTGCTTTTTGACCTAGCTATCCCACTTCTAGGAATATATTCTAAGAATAACAAATCACTGATTCAAACGAAGAATTAGAGGACAAAATAAATAAAACACCCCCATGTTTATTGCAGCATTGTTTACAATAGCCAAGATCTGGAAACAGCCCAAGTGTCCATCAGTAGACAAGTGGATTAAAAGGCTGTGGTATATATACACAACGGAATACTACTTGGCCATGAAAAAGGAAGTCTTACCCTTTGCAACAACATGGATGGACCCAGAGTCTATTATGCTAAGCAAAAGAAGCCAGGCAGAGAAAGAAAAATAACATATGACTTCACTCATATGAGGAATCGAATGAACAATGTGAACTTAGGAACGGAAGAGAGGCAGAAGGGGTCAAAGAGTCCAGAAGGAAAGTGGGCAGAAGGAAAGGGAATGAGAGGAGGGGAACAAAGAAAGGAAAGTCATTAGTGAAAGTATATACACATAACACAGAGAGATAGAGGGCAGGATAGTAAATCATGGAGGAAGTGGGGAAGGTGTTAGGGGCGGAGGTATCAAGGAGAACAAAGGGGGAAGGAGGGAGATATATTCAGGGGGTAACTTGTAACTCTGTAAACACAACAAATTAAAATCAATTTAAAAAAAAAGTAACTTACCCTCCAGCGAGAAAATAATCCACCCATCTTTTATTTGTAGAAACTGGGCACAATGATAAGTATCATCAATTGTCCAAAGAAATCCACAGCTAGAAATAAAGCAAGTATTTTAAAATTGTAAGTTACAACACACAGCCTACCCACTATAAAATCTATATGTTGTAATACTGCTTAAAAATACTATAGAAGATTAATTTCTGTGCACTCCAATTTTGTGAAATTTTATTTTAGAAAGTCTTGGGATAGAATCCACCTTTTAAAAAATCGTTTCTTCCAAGCCAGAACATATTTAAAAGTGAAAATAAAGTTGGAAAGATTTTTTTTAAACTATTTATGCCTCATCTTCCACTACTGGAACGATAATAACATGGGAGTTATTTATATCCTAATGCTCAAGGTCACTGCCGGGGTCTGATTTTTCGCACATGTCTGCCTCCTGAAGGTACATGTTATCATGTGGTACACAGAGTTAGTCACTGCTGCAGATACTGGTGTGCTGGGAACTTGTCAAAAGGTGCTGTGAATTTTTAGAATATTTTTGAAGAACTGAATTTCAAAAATTTCAACCTCCAACATCAATGGGTTAATAGCAAGGCATTTTAGAAGTGTGTATTCATACCACTTTGTGATTTTCTGTTTTTTAAAGTACCATATTTCCCCATGTATAAGATGCTCCCATGTATAAGACGCACCTTAATTTTGGGGCCCAAAATTTGAAAAAAAAATGTATTACAATAAAGTTATTGAACTCAAGTTTTATTCATCATAAAATTCATACAACTCCTTATCCGAGCGAAAAAGCGAGAAATGCAAGTAAAAAAAAAATCTACAAGCACTACATAAGATGCACCCAGTTTTTAGACCCCAAATTTTTCAAAAAAGGTGTGTCTTATACATGGGGAAATACGATAGGTACCCTGAGCTTTTCTTGTATTATTTTCATTCTACATGACACAACACTTTCTATCCTTCGCCTATCTCCCAACTAAACTAGTTCTTTGGAAGTAAGGGTGTTTTACAATGTTTAGAATAACATCATTTTACAAGTAATAGAAAGCCAACTGTAATTCTGAGTAAGAAAATAAGAGTCTAAAGGCAACCTGTGACCTTGAGCAAATCAATGAATGTTTTTGAACTTTAATTTTCTTTTCTGTAAATTAGAGTTAATAATACTAACCACTTTTCACAGGATAGCCTTATTACCATTTTACAGATAAGAAAATTAAGTGAAAGGAGGTTTAGTGATTTGCCCAATAGCTCAGAAGAAACAAGGCCCAAAGCCACTCTATCTGCAGAATTCTCATTTGTTCACTACTGTTCAATATCCAAATAAACATTTTTCTCTGAAACTATGTCTAAGTACCCCTTGAGTTAGTTGACTTTCATGTCAACTACCTGTATATCCCCTTTTTGTTTAGTTGTTTTTCTATTACTCTGAAATGTTTAATTATATTACCATATGTTTGAAAACGTATCAACATTATATTCTAAATCAATTTACCAGTCAATAATTATATAAATTTCTATTCCTTTAAGTTAAACCAATGAAAATACACTTTCAAACTTATATATATTTTACCAGATTATAGTTACATACTGCCAACGTATAAAATTACCTCATTTCCATTAAAAAAAAAAAAAAAAGTTAGGCCAATGATTCTTACACTTTGATTCTTATTTTTTTAAAACCATAAATATAATAAAAAAAATAATGCCAACACCAAGTAAGTACTCTCTACAACACTGTTAATAGGTTAAAATTAGCATAAACCATACACATCTTGGATTTTTTGGGCTAGAGAAGTAATAAAGAGCCTCATTATGAAATACTTGAACTTACAAAGTAATTTACAGGGACAGAAATAACTATAATCTGTCCTGAATTTTTTTGAAGTTTATAAATATAATGAATGTTACAAGCCATATTCAAGTTGCAATCTAAATATTATTAATCCTTCAATATTAACTCAGTATTCAAATTTCTAAAATGCAGTTGTAGGAAATCCAGAAACTTTAATGAATGAAAGTATAAATTTCTGAGTTAAGACATTAAATAGATCTTAAAACCTTAAGATACTAAAAATAATTAGACCAAAAAAGGCGGGGAGAAGAGATTCAGATGATCCACTTTACCTTGGTATTTTCAAAGTAAATATCATCCCACTATTTTGGAACTAATGTATAGAGTCTACACAACTGACCTACATATTTTGGTTTGTAACAAACTTACATTCCTCCAAGTTAAATTTGTAGCCATCACAAATCAAAATTTTTAATATTTGAAAGTAATAACAACAATAACATCAGTTAAACACTTGGTAAGCACTTAATCTCTAGCAGATCCTATAACAAATGCATTATAAAAATTGTATCATTTAGATACTTCTATTGCTTCATTTAATAAGTGAAGAAATTGAGGCTAGAGAAGTGATTTATTAAGGCCCCAAAAATATTAACTAGTAGAGACAGACATCGCATCTTAGTTTTGATATTTTTAAGGCAACCAGTTATTCCCAATAACACAAAATTAGAAATAAAATCTGCTTAATTAGATTGGAATATTTATATATAAAATACATGAAAATACCTCTGACAATCTCAAATAGCTGGTAAACAGAGCTACTTAAGTGGAAAGTGAGTTATAAACACAAGAGACAGTGTTAGTACAGTGTATCATGTAGTCTAATTCCTTCATTTGGTTAACTTTGAATGCATAAATCTTCATGGAACAGATGCTAAATGATTTGCCAAAATCAGACAACTCCAGCTAGGGACAAAACTGGCACTAGAAATCTGCAAGCACTTCTTTTACTTGCTTACTCTATATCACTTTTAAAATAAGTGCAACATGAAATATATGCATAAAATTGCAATTCATACTGACTTTGACATCAGTCGTTTGCTTGGAAAGATATTTTGATGTTAATGAAACAAACTAAGGCTTAGCCTTCAAGATCCCTGAAGCAAAGGACTGTGCTTTTCAATTTGTCCTCTAACAACATTAGAGTAACAGTCATTAAACGCCATATCCATGCTTTCAGGTTCATAATCAAAGAGACAGTCAACTGTCATTGTTCCAGCAATTTTCCTATTAAATTCTGGTATTTGTTTAAATAGATGATTTACTATAATGCACATGAAATGGTAGTACCAAAAGATACAAAAACATAACAAAATTAAATAAATCAACTATTTATTTATAGCTTTAATTTCATATCTCTTCTATTTTCAAACACTTTCTCCTTCCTTGCCACTGAAACATCTTGACTTCAACTCCTGTGGCCCATTATTTACTATGAAACCTTGAGCAAATAAGTTACCTACCCTCTCAGTTACTCAATATCTTCATCTGCAAAAAAAGGATAGTTAAGGACCCTCTTAAATGTTAAAAGGCTTCAATGACATAATGCATTCTAAACTATTTACAACAGTGCCTGACCCATATTAATTTCTCAATACAAATTGTTGTTTTAACTGCTGTGATCATTGCTGTTTTCTAGCCCTACTCTGCTTCCTTTCCACATATTAATTACATTGGAACCAAATAACCAGCATTTCTTGCTCAAGTATAAATCAGTTTGCTTGCTCTTGAGTAGACAGATGGTTCAATCTCAAGTGGCTTGTCCCCAACTCTCCCATGAACATGTACAGAGTCTCTTTCCACTCTGATATCACAATGGGACCTGACATGACCTTAAAAGCTAGGTGCATCTAACATGTTTCCAATGAATAATAATGCTTTCATATTATTTGGATGTTTTTGCTATTAATTACAACTCACACTCAGGTTTGGATGAATTTAAAGTCTTGGGGCATGCTCTTTTTAAATTTTCAGCTTATTTCAAGTTATGTTAAAATAACGGAGTAGAAAAGGTCTAAGGTTCAAAATATGACTCAGCCACATACTAGCTATGTGATGTTGGGTAAATTAAACTCTCTAAGCCTCAGATTCCACATTTGTAAACTGGCAAAATATCTATACTTCATAGAATTATTGTATGAATTAAATGAAATTATATACCACCCGGCACAGTGTCCAACAAATTTTAAATGCGTAATAAAATAAGCCATTGTTATTACTATTATCAAAAAACACATGTAGTACAGACAATACTTCTAATATGGAACACATTTCTTACTTCCTATAAAGAAAGAATGTTTCATAATTTTAAAATTGAAAAATAAAATTGTAGTTTGTATTTTAACTGAAATTGTATAGCTCGCATTTTCTCTAGTATAAAATATAAAGCAAAATACTCTGCAGACTCTTCCATAAAGTAACATGATGGCTATTAAGTGCAAAAGAAGTTTAGTTTTATGTTTATCAAGTTTAAAACTTAAGTAGAAACTATTCAATCACTTTCAACAGTACCTAACACATTGTACTATTCAATTTAAGGTTAAAAGTGATTTGTTCTAGAACTCTAACTTGGAAATATCATAATTGAAAAGGCAATTCTGAAATATCCCAAACTGCCACATTTATTACTTAAAAATAAAATTATTGGAAAAGAAGTACACCTGCAAAGCACTTTTACTATATGATGATTCAGTTCTGGTCTTCATGGTAAGTCAACATTCATTCTGAATTAAACACTACCAAAAATAATCATTTGATTTAAAAGATTTCTGTATGAAGTTATGATAGCCAATAACTTCTTCCTTTTCTTCTTTTTCAGTTTAACAATATATGCATAAACACTATATGTTTATTAATAGCATTGGCTGATCTCAGTAGATGACAGAGAAACTTAAAATTCTAATATTAAACGCATCACTCATGTTTTGTTTTTGTTTTTGTTTTTAATGTGTTCAAAATCAACTTGGTCCTCCTAAATCGCAACTATGGGGACAAGAAATTAGCATTCTCTGCCTGTTTGAACATATACCTGAAACCAAGCCTACACACATCCACATAAACCCCTGCTGAATAGTGTCAGTTTTGCCAATTGTGACAGCCAGGCCACAGAGAAAGGAGGAAACAGCCGACACTAGGCACCACAAACCAGGATCCAACTAGGAAAAGCAGAACATGGAAAACTCAGTGAGTCACGGGTTTTACTTAGTACTGTCAGGGAACCATCAGGATAACTGAGTTCACCAAACACAATTCTCTCTCAACCCCCATATACAATATTAAAAGAATTAAAACTATCGATGTACTTTTAGATTCGGTCTCCTTCTGCCATGCTTTTATGACAACAATCTTGCCCTAACCCCCCCCCCCCCCCCGACACCGCCCACCATTCCTCAAATAAGGACAATTGTACACAAGCTCCTCTAAACTGCACACAATCCACGCCCACACGCCTGGGCCGAGCCGCATGACACTGACAGTTTTCGGTCCCTCCCGGTGTCTCCAACCCGTGGCGGCCGGCAAACCTCTGAAAGACCTGGGTAGGCTCCTCTCAACAAAAGCGTAACGCAGGCTCTCCTGACCCCTCGCCTCGCCTCCACGTAGGTGGGCCGACTAGCCGCCGCTCAGCTCACCCCAGGACCCCCGGCCCCCGCCCCCGGCCCCGCCGAGACAGGGCTGGGAACCGCCGCCCCTGGGGAGGAAGAACGGGGTCTCCAGCAGTCCAGAGCCACCCCGGCCCCAGTGCGGGGAGAGCAGAGACCGGGCGGCGACACTGGGTCGGCGCGCAGCCGGGAGTGAAGCAGACTAGCCTTCACCGCAAAGCTCTTAGGCCACTCGGCACGGGGGCAGCGGGAGCGCACTGCCCAAGAAAAAGCTCAGCGCGCCTCTTCTCCGCTGAGCCCTTCCAACGGCCCTCATTTTAAGAGCTCTACCTTCGGGAAGCGGGCAAAGCCCGGCGCTGGCGTTCACGTCTGCCAGCTTCGGCCGCCACTCCACAGCCCGCCTCCGGAGCAAGCAGCAGCCGCCCCTGACTGAGAAACGCAGCCGGCCAATTCCTTCCCATCAAACCCCGCGCTCCCGCCGCCGGCCAATCGGCGCCGCGACCCGCGCGCGCCGCTCCCCCGCCACGTGACTGTGACTCGAGCGGGTGGTTGGGGAGGGCGAGCTGCTCGCTCTGCCCGGGACCCCTTCTCTTGTTACTTTACGGTCAAATGTGGTGCTCGTCGTCGCGTCCCAGAGGTGTGATGCTGCTAATTTTGACTCGTACCACTACAGTTAATTCTTAGTCTTGCTCTGCCCCCTCCTTTTCTTTTAAAGCTCTTTCTGCAAACCTCACTGAAGAAAGGAAATCCTCGAAACTGGTGGCAGACCGCCGCGAGGGAGGAGGGGGGTTGAAGGTGGAGGTGGGTGCTTCTGGGAGGTACTGCTCCCTGAAGAGTCCCCGATTGGCTGTCGTCCAGCGGGCAGCAGAGCAAGGTAGTAGTACTACACGTATTAGAAGACACCGGTTCCCGAAGAAGATAGTGGAGAAAACTCAGCCTCGCTTCCAGCAGTGCTGGAGGCTCGTATCCCCAAGGACGTCAAAATGAGTCATTTGATAACTGGACGCTTACCTCACCCGGGCGTGGCAAGCTTCAGATGCCAAATGAGTTTGATTTCAAACTGTGGATAACAACATAAGGCGAATTTTCCGAAAACACTCCCACAGCACCTGATAGGTGGGCCCACATTGAACCACCCAGCCTACATTTGCCTCAGATTTGAAACATTACCGAAAAGCATTCAATTTCCTAGCCAACTGGGCATGACAATCCTAAATGAAAAGATAATTGAACCGTCAGGGTAACGTAGGACAAGGGCAGAGAAACTTCAGCAAAAGCTTTTTGTCCTGTATTACCCCCATGACGTGTTTTAACCGTATGTGCTAACATTTTCATGAGATTTTTCTATTTTACTTACACACTCTAAAAAAAAAAAGGATTACTTTTAAAGAATATACTTGTTTTAATATGCAAACAAGGAAAGAAAGAAAAGAAAACGTAGTATCTAGCTGGTAAGAAGAATTTATCCTGTAAGCTACCAGATAATTCAGTGTGGAGTTGCCTGTAGTAGCTGCTCAAGTCTTTAGTTACAAAATGAAAGAAAGGGAACCAAAGTTTGCTTGTTGGGTGTTCTGGGTCAGACACTTCACAAGTCAAGAAGAAAATAAGAAAAAAGAAAAGGTTTCACCTATTTTGATATAGAAACCGTTTTTTCAACCTTTGCTATTTCAACGTATTAATTTTAAGGGGAAGGTGAGGGCTGTGCAGTTATGCAATTATTAGATCTAACCTCAGGAAGATCTCTTTTCTTAAGAAAATAAGAAAGAAATGTTTTCCACTTGCTAATTTGTTCTCTAGTTGTTGTTGTTTTTTGCTTATTTTAGCGAGCAAGAGAGACAGGGAGATGAGAAGCATTAACTTGTTAATTTAGCTTAACAACTCAAGTGTTAAGCACTTTAGTTGTTCATTGATTGCTTTCTCATTTGTGCCTTGACCAGGGGGCTCCAACTGAGCAAGTGACCCCTTGCTCAAGCCAGCAACCTTAGGGTTTCGAACCCAGTGCCTTAGCGTCCCAGGCGGATGCTCTATCCACTGTGCCACCGCCTGATCAGGCTGTTCTCTAGTTTTAATTGAGCCATCAAGGTCTATTTGTAAAGGGGGGGGGGGGACAAAAGATAGGAGACAAGAACTAGCTCTATTCAAGAAATTCCAAAAACCTAATCCAATGACAAAATTTTATAGGTAATTGCTCCAGAAGAGCAGAGATTTGGCCTGTCAAGGGGAGGAAAAGAAGTACTGAATCATTAATGCTTTTAATCCTCCCAACAAACTTTTAAGGTAAGTATTATTTCTCAAATGAGGAAACTAAAAAATAAAAAGATTATGTACATGGTTGCAAGTAACACTGTACTTTATATCAAGTGGTAAGATTTGTTAGACACAATGAGGGAAGACATTACAAGCTGAGAAATCAACAGATGCACTGTATTGCTGGACTACAGGCTATAGGTGTCCTTCTAAATATTTATTGAGGACTATACCTTGTGTAAGTGCTGAGGATACAGAAATAAATAAAACAGCTGCCCTAAAGCAACTGACACTAGTGAAAGAAACCTACAAGAAAACAAAAAAATAGAGAGCAAATAAGTACTGTGACATACAAATGTTCAAGAGACTGAAAAATAATAAGGCAACAGCCAGAAGTGATACGGGACAACCAGTGAAAGTGGTGCTTTTGCTGAGTCTAAATATTAGTTATTCCCTAGTAATCCTAAAATTATACCATGATAAATTACAAGAAAGTAAAATTGGAAGAGCACCAGAAAAGATGGAAAGGAAATAAACCACACTAGCCAAAGGAATTCTAAAAAGGTCTAATTAAATAAGTGAACCACATTTATTTAGAGAAATAAATAAAAGTTGCAAGAGATAGGCGCCATGAGGGCTACAGTGGAGTCATTCATTGATCTAATCAGAAAGTTAAGGGAAGACCTCTTTGAGGAAGTAACTCCGGAACAGAAATCTAAAGGATAGTAACCTGAAGAAAGGAGAAAAGGAAACAAGGAACACTTTGTGTTAAGGTCTTTTGTCAGCACAGAGCATGACAAACCTGATGGATTGAAAGTAGGCCATTGTGGCTACGGTATAGTTGCAGGGAGATGGTGCTACAGTGTGAAGCACTAAAAGCATAGTGAACTCTACCTCATTGGCCGTACTAAGAACCGTCATTTATTTTCTTGAGAACAAAGTGGGGAAGAGATTTGATCAGATCAGATCTGTGTGGTTTTTTGGGGTTTGGTGTTTTTGTTTTTGTTTTAGTGAGAGTAGGGAATATACAGAGACAGACTCCCGCATGCGCCCAACTGGGCTCCACCTGGCAACCCCTGTCTGGGGCCAATTCTCTGCCCATCTGGGGCCGTGCTTGCAACCAAGCTATTTTAGCATGAGGCGGAGGCTTATTGGAGCCATCCTCAGTGCCGAGGCCTATGTGCTCGAATCAATCAAGCCATTATGTACATGGTTGCAAGTAACACTGTACCACTGTGGCCACAGGAGAGGGAGGGGAAGAGAGAGAGATATTGGAGGGGACAAGGGGAGAAGCAGATGGTCACCTCCCTTGTGTGCCCTGACTGGGAATCGAACCCAGAACTTCCATAAGCCAGGTCGATGCTCTACCACTGAGCCAACTGGCCAGGGCCCAGATCTGTGTTTTGAAAAGATCATTCCAGTGGCAATGTTAGAATACAAACAGGATCAACACTGGACCAATTAGGATTTATTGGTAGTGGTTAACGCAGGGGTCTCCAAACTACGGCCCGTGGGCTGCATGCGGCCCCCTGAGGCCATTTATCCAGCCCCCACCGCACTTCTGGAAGGCGCACCTCTTTCATTGGTGGTCAGTGAGAGGAGCATGGTTCCCATTGAAATACTGGTCAGTTTGTTGATTTAAATTTACTTGTTCTTTATTTTAAATATTGTATAATATTTGTTCCCATTTTGTTTTTTTACTTTAAAATAAGATATGTGCAGTGTGCATAGGGATTTGTTCATAGTTTATTTTATAGTCTGGCCCTCCAACGGTCTGAGGGACAGTAAACTGGCCCCCTGTGTAAAAAGTTTGGGGACCCCTGGGTTAACGTGTTGGTAGTAGTTCAAGTGGATTGGGGTGGAAACAAGGAGATGAAGACACATTAGGAAATGGAACAATTTAGGATGTAAAATGTTAGCTCTTGGTAATGGATTTAGATTTGGTGGGGTCAAATGGGGATTGAAGGAGAGGGAGGAGTCAGAGATAACAGGATTTCTGTCAGGCCCAGTGAGAGGATAGTCATGCTATTAATGACATGTAGGAACAATGAAATAAGAGTTGGGTTTCGAAGAAGATGGTGATGTCAGTTTGAACACAGTGAGTTTGAGATGTTTTTGTGACTACCAGGAGAGATGTCCTGTAAACAAATTAAGGATTATGGATCTTCAGCACTGAAGAGAAATCTGGACTGGAGAAAAAACATTTTACTGTTTCTAATCTGTTCTTTCCCACAAGATACTTGTGGTTTTTTGTTTTGTTTTGTTTTGTTTTCAAAATAAAATTAAATGTTTTGTTTTTTTTTGTTTGTTTGTTTTTGGGGGTTTTTTTGCATTTTTCTGAAGCTGGAAACAGGGAGAGACAGTCAGACAGACTCCCGCATGCGCCCGACCGGGATCCACGCGGCACACCCACCAGGGGGCGATGCTCAGCCCATCCTGGTCGTCGCCATGTTGAGACCAGAGCCACTCTAGCGCCTGAGGCAGAGGCCACAGAGCCATCCCCAGCGCCCGGGCCATCTTTGCTCCAATGGAGCCTTGGCTGCGGGAGGGGAAGAGAGAGACAGAGAGGAAGGCGCAGCGGAGGAGTGGAGAAGCAAATGGGCACTTCTCCTGTGTGCCCTGGCCGGGAATCGAACCTGGGTCCTCCACACGCTAGGCCAACACTCTACCGCTGAGCCAACCGGCCAGGGCTAAATGTTTTGTTTTTAACCACATTGTTGAAAAACAAAAAATAAATAAACATCTCTAGAGCAGTTTTCCAGACTTCCCTGTGAATCACTGGGGTCTTTGTTTTAAAAAAAAAACAAATTCTCAGAACCCTTCTCTGGAAATTCTGATTCTACATGTCTGGTATGAGGCACATCAATTTGAATTTTTTTTTTTTTTTTTTTTTTTTTTTTGTATTTTTCTGAAGCTGGAAACGGGAGAGCACTCTAGCGCCTGGGGCAGAGGCCAGGGAGCCATCCTCAGCGCCCGGGCCATCTTTGCTCCAATGGAGCCTCAACTGCAGGAGGGGAAGAGAGAGACAGAGAGGAAGGAAGGGGAGGGGGTGGAGAAGCAAATGGGCGCTTCTCCTATGTGCCCTGGCCAGGAATCGAACCCGGGTCCCCCGCACACCAGGCCGACACTCTACCGCTGAGCCAACCAGCCAGGGCAAATTTGAATTTTTAACAAGTGACACTGGTGGGAGTTTCCGTGGGTGATGGTACTCCAGTACCAGAGGCCACCTGCATGAGAATTATCCAAGGGGCTTGCTAAAATGTAGATTCTTGGGCCCTGCAGACTAAAATCTCTAGGGGTATAATGGGTGGGATGAATGGAAAGAGGAAAATTGTACAATCCCAGCCTCCATATTTGACAGAAGTTTTGTAGGCTCACTACCAGGTTCAGAGGAAAGCTGATGTCCTTTGCTGGGTGATGTATACATACGCAGTAGGCAGGCCTTGAAAGCTGCTCTGATAACAGCTTTCCTGGCCGAGCTTCCTTCCCTGTCCACTGCAATAGCACTCAGCCCTCTCTGATGCTCTTTTTCCACTACTCCCATCAAACCTCAACCTTCCCTCCCTGGCCTCCCAATTCCCTACCTTGTACTCCTTCCAGTTCAATAGTTTTATAATTAATCTGGCCAGGACTGGGAGGGAAATAAGGTGAAATGTTATATTTCACTCTCCGCAAACTTTTTCTTTTTTTTAATTCCTGAAAACCTACTTTGGAAGTGTTTTTAAAGACTGAATTGTTTGTTCTCTTTGTAGTCTTGCTAGAACAATTCTAAGTCTCTATGAGGCACTATAGATGCTTCTAACTAGAGAAATAATCAGGAAGAATAGAGGGAAAAGAAGACTAGAATTATTTTTTTGTGATAGGAAATATAACAAACAGAAAAGGTTCTGGAACAGAAATATACTATGTAAAGACTATAACACTCATGTAACTACAAGAGGCCAAAAAGTAGGACTACCAAAAGACCCCAATGTGCCCCTTCCCCAAGTACCTAGTTATCACCTCTGTCATGATTATCAAATTACTCATTTTCTCGCTTTCCTTTGTTGTTGTACTGCCTAATTGCTCACTTTTAAACAATATAGTTTATATCTGTTTTTGAACTCTATGTAAATGGAATTATAGAATAAGTTTTTTTCACATCTTAAAGTTTTTTGATCAATCTTATGTCCTTAAGATTCAGACATGGAATGTGGCTGTCGTTTATTCATTTTCATTGCTTACATTACTATGCTGCACGGATATGCTATAATTTATCTACTATACTATTGATGGACATATAGCCTATTTCAAACTGTGGGCTATTATAAAGAATGCTGTTGTGTGTGTGTGTGTGTGTGTGTGTGTGTGTGTGTGTACTGGAACACATAAACACTGATTTCTATAGAATCTTTACCTTGGAATGGAATTCCTGATTCATAGGGATGTTTATCTTCCTCTCTACAAGACTATGCTAGACTTTTTCAAAATAATTGTACCAATTTATATAACCAACATTGTCGAACATTTTTAATTTTTGTCAATCTAATGGATGTGTATTGCCAACTTATCGTGACACTGTTTTGCATTTCTCTGATTATTAATGAAGAATAGAATCTTTTCATGTGAGTATTGCCTCATTCTTCAGGTATTTCCCCATTTTTATATTGAGTTGTTTGTCTTTTTTCTTATCTATTTGTATTAATTGATTATAGAGTGTGGAAACAAGTATTTGGTTGATTATGTGTGCTACACGTATTTTTTCCACTCTCTGGCTTGCCTTTTCACTCTGTTAATAATGTCTTTTGATGAAAAGAAATTTTTAATGGAGTCAAATTTATCACTCTTTTCCTTTATAATTAGGGATGTCTGTATTCTGTTTAAGAGATTTTTCCTACCCTAAAGGCACACTGTCTTCTAAAAGTATATTGTTTTGCTTTTCAAATTTAGTTCTAAGCAGACCTGAAATTAACTTTTTTATGTATGAAGAAATTAAGACATCTGTAGTACTCACTTTCCTCCACCTTCTTCCAATGTGGAAATGTAAACAACCACCATTTGTTGACAGGTGGTTCTCTGCCCTCTAACTTGCAGTGCTATCTTGGTCATAAATCAGGAAGTCATATATGCGTGGATTTGTTTTGACCTTGATCTTCTGTTCCATTGGCCTATTTTATTTTTTTATATGTTACTAGATTCAACATGCTAATATTTTTTAAGACTTAGATTGGGAGGGTGGTGGAAAACTCTTTGAATAAGATTGATCTGTAATTTTTCTTTCTTGTAATATCCTTTGGATTTGGTATCAGTTATACTAGCTAGCTTCATAAAATGAGTTGGGAAATATAATTTCTTTTTTCTCTCTATTGACATTTTTACCCACTTACTCTTCTTGTTTTTGCAATAAAATTGTCAAGAACCCCCCAAAAAAACATTTCTATTTTTATTAATATTTATTTAATTGTGTATATTAATTTCAGGGAGAATGACATTCTTAGACATGAACCTGTTCTGGAATATGGTTTAGCTCTACATTTGACCTCATGTGTTCTTCAAAAAAATTTTTTTATCATATAGATCTCATACCTTATAGTAGGTAGAATTCTTAAAATGTTTCTTTTCTTTTCTTTTGGATTTTATTTATGCATTTTAGAGAGGGGGTAGGAGGAGCAAGAAGCATCAACTCTCATATGTGCCTTTACCAGGCAAGCCCAGAGTTTGAACTGGCAGCCTCAGCATTCCAGCTTGACATTTTATCCACTGTGCCACCACAGGTCAGGCTGAAAATGTTTCTTCAAGATTCCCATCCCCTGGTTAGTAAATAAAATACTAGTCTAGGTACTACTGTGAAGGACAATTACAGATGTAATTAAAGTTATACATTATCTTGAATAATCTAACCACTTGAGCCCCTTAAAACAGAAATTTTCTAGCCAGAGTCACAGAGATGTGGCATAAGAGGAAAGCTGAAGAGAAATGCAGCAGAAGAGGTGAGAGACATTAAAGCATAAGAAGGACTTGACCCATTCTTCCTAACTTTGAAAATGAAGGACAAGAATCATAAACCAAGGAGTGCAGGCAGCTCTAAAAGCTGAGAATGCCTCCTGGCTGATAGCTAGCAAGCAAATAGAAAGCTCAGTACACAACTGTATGGATCAGAATTCTGTCAACAACCTGAATGAACTTAGAAATATATTCTCCCTTGCAATCTCCAGAAAGGTGCATCATCTGCTGAAACTTTTATTTCAGCCTCATGAAACCCAGAGCACAGAACCAACTGAGCCACAACTGCCTGGATTTCTGATCTACAGAACTGTGAAATAATATTAATAAATGAGTGCTGTTTTAAGATGCTCAAGTTGTGATAATGTGTTATGGCAGGAAAATAAAACTAATACCTTTCTTATTAAACTAAAATATGTTTGTTGGCTCATCAAGTAAGCCTTTATGCAGAATGAAACCAGGAAGGTTGCACTACTCAAATCCTACAGTTGAGATTGACCTTTTAGGATCCAGACTACAAATGCACATATATCTAAGGCAGGTGGCAACTTAAAGCTACTCTGAGCTGCCTCCAGAAGGTAGGTTGGGTAGACAAGATAAGAGAGTATTGGGAGAAGAGGGACAAGTCAGGGAAAGGACAGCACCTAAGTCAAGAGCTCGGAATGGAGCAGAATGAACAGTGTGGCTCCTCAACCACAGCTTGCTCACTTCACTATAAACTCATCCATCACACTCTCCTGGAGCAATGTATGCTAACCTTGGTTCCCATGTTCCAATAAAAAAGTAGAAAATAAAGTCTATACCCCTGTGAAAAGACAATGTATTTTTATATTGACATTTGTCAAGGCTAACATTAAATTAAAGATTCCTATTATCATAAATGCATAATTCCAGAAGCTATTTGTATCTGAAAATCATGATTTAAAATTAAAACACAAGGTATCTGGATGTACACAATTCCATGTGAACTCAATCTAGTTTTTGAAGAAGAGAAACATTTCCTTCTTACAATACAAAAAAACTTTGCTTGTTCTGAAAAAATATATATATATATATAACATATATATGTAAATTAAGCAGGTTAAAATAATTCTTGGCTTGATATCTAGTAATTCCAAAAGGTGGCATTCTAATGCTACTTAAAAAACAATGATACACATGACAAATCAGGTAGCTGGTGAAACTTGAATTTTCTCTTGTATGCATGTAAAGCTTACACATAAAATAACACATAGCTTTAGCTAAGTCATAATAAGATTTATTGTTTATAAAAGTCATAAGAGTACATGGCGCTTTACAAAGCATAAAATATGAAAGACAAATTTTCTTCCCTGAAGAGCTTAGTAAAACATGTGCATGCAATAGCTAACAGGAAAAATATTAAGTCATGGTGATTTACAAAGTGATCACCAATGGATGTCCTAAAATAGATGTCCTATAAAAATAGAGAATTGGAAAACTCCAGGGATTTGGGTAAAAGGCAACATTGAAAGCTCAAAGGGTGAAAAAGAGCTGAGAGAAATGAAAGACAAAGTTCTAAGAAATGAGGAAAGAGGAAGATAAAGGTGGATGAAAAGACTTGGTGCTATAAGATACAAACCAATATGTGAAAAAGAAAGTAAGATTGATTTGCTTGACAAAAATTAGACAACTGAAAATTCTAACTATATAATTCATTTGTTATAAAACTTAAGATCTTGTTTTCCCAAACAATAGATATTAAACCAAACCTCTGTTCAAGCCATATTATTCTATCTAAAACATATGTATCTATATATGTAATTCCATACAGATCTTTTTTTTTTTTTTTTTTTTTTTTCATTTTTCTGAAGCTGGAAACAGGGAGAGACAGTCAGACAGACTCCCGCATGCAACCGACCGGGATCCACCCGGCACGCCCACCATGGGGCAACGCTCTGCCCACCAGGGGGCGATGCTCTGCCCATCCTGGGCGTCGCCATGTTGCGACCAGAGCCACTCTAGCACCTGGGGCAGTGGCCAAGGAGCCATCACCAGCGCCCGGGCCATCTTTGCTCCAATGGAGCCTTGGCTGCGGGAGGGGAAGAGAGAGACAGAGAGGAAAGCGCGGCAGAGGGGTGGAGAAGCAAAATGGGCGCTTCTCCTGTGTGCCCTGGCCGGGAATCAAACCCGGGTCCTCCGCACGCTAGGCCGACGCTCTACCGCTGAGCCAACCGGCCAGGGCCCCATACAGATCTTTATGCAGCTGAATTGTGAACAACTTAAAAAGTTAAGGATATTTTTGAGCTTTAGTGTTATAGAAATTTCACTTTAGAAGCACTAATTTTCTTTTCTCTCTCTCTTTTTTTTTAATTCAGTGAAAGGAGGGACAGTAGAGGCAGGCTCCCACATGCACCCTGACCTGGATCTGCCCAGCAAGCCCACTAGGGGGTGATGCTCTGCCCATCTGGAGCCTTGCTCTGTTGCTCAGCAACTGAGCTCTTAACCCCTGAGGTGAAGGCCATAGAGCCATTCTCAGTGCCCAGGGCCAACTTGCTCCAATCAAGCCATGACTGCAAGAGGAGGAGAGGGAGAAAGAGAGAGAGAGAAAGAGAGAACTGAGAGGGGGAGGGGTGGCAAAGCAGATGGGCACTTCTCCTGTGTTACCTGACCAGGAAAAGAACGCAGGACATCCACACGCCAGGCTGATGCTCTACCACTGAGGCAACTAGCCAGGGCCCGTTTTTCCTTATATATACACATAAGTCCCAATGAATCAGTACTGAAATAAGGCAAAATGTTTTCCTATAAGATAAAGACCAACTTCCTGTGCCCAAACCATCTTCTGGCATTACCTTTGTAGACTCAGAAGCTATATAGACTTCTCTTTATTCCCCAAATAGGTCATACTCAGAGAATTATCTGATAAAAAATATATATTGTGAAATGCTTTTGAAACATCTACTGGACTGATCACATGGTTTTTCTTTTTCACTGAGAAGATACGATGAATGATACTGATTTTCACTCTTAAATCCTGTACAAAACTGTGACCATAAGTATAATAATTCTAAGTTCTGTGCATCTTTCTAGTGAATGATCAAACCTGAATGTGGTTTTGAGAACCCCTCTGAACTTGCAGTTTGTGTCAGTAAACTTAGGTAGACTTGGCTATCTGGAAACCTGTACTCTTAAACTTCACACTTTAGCTAACTCTAGGTAGCATGCAATCAATTTAGGCTCAACACACAAGTTTCACCATTCCTTCTATAGGTGATGGTTCCAGTGTTCAGGATTTGTTTTGTTTTGTTTTGAGTGATTGATTTGCTAGGCTGTTTTGTGTTTGTCTCATGTTTTACTTAGTCTAAGTTTTAAGGTTTTTAATTCCATTCTCAAAGCCTTGGCTATGTAACTTTGTGTCTCCTACTGTGGTAAAATAAAAATATTTTTATTTGGTCTTTGTTTCTGGGTCCTGGCACTAAACTCCTAAAAACCCTTGCATTCTCCTATATAAAAATTCCTTTGGCAAACTAAGAGATGACTGTTGTCTCAGGGGCTCCAAGATAGTTTCAGGATAAGAGCTAGTCACTAGAAAGACCAAATATTTTTTTTTAAGATTTTATTTATTCATTTTAGAGAGGAGAGAGAGAGAGAGAGAGAGAGAAGGGGGAGGAGCAGGAAGCATCAACTCCCATATGTGCCTTGACCAGGCAAGCCCAAGGTTTCAAACTGTCAACTTCAGCCCTCAGCATTCCAGGTTGTCACTTTATCCACAGTGCCACCACAGGTCAGGCCAAGATCAAACCTTTTTAAGCTTTCAGTCCCATCCACTGACCTTTAGGAAGGTAAGATGGGAGGGTGATTACCAATGGCCAATGATTCCGTCAATTGTGCTTATTATATAAATGAAACTTCCATAAAAACCCTAAACTACACGGTGCAAGGAGCTCCTGGCTTGGTGAACACATTGAGGTACTAGGAGGTGGTGGGCCCAGAGAGGGCACAGAGCTTTGAGTTACTCTCTCCTCTTCCTCACCCTGCCCTGTGCTTCTCTCCCATTTGGCTGTTCCTGAGTTGTAGCCTTAATAATAAATTTAGAAATAGTAAGTACACTGTTTTCCTTAGTTCTATGAGATGTTTGAGCAAATTATTGAACCAGAGGGAAGAAGGTTGTGGAAACCCCTGATTTATAGCTAAATCAGATGAAAGTGTGGGTAACCTGGAGACTCAATATTTGTGACTGGCATCTGAAGTGAAGGCAGTCTTGTGAGACTGAGCCCTTAAATCCGTGGAGTCTGAGGCTAACTCCACCACTGGTCTCAGAATTGAATTGTAGGATACCCAGTTGATGTCCAGAGTTAGAAAACTGGTTGGCATGCAGGAAAAAAAATAACACATTTGATGTTAGAAGTATTGTGAGTAAAAACAGCTCAGCCACACATGCACAACTCAGTGGTAAGGCCGATTGATATGCTGGTTCATTACGGAACTGGAAGATCATTTTCTCCAAGTCACTTCTTCCCAGGATCTCCCCACACTCTCCAGCCGTCGGGTCCTTTTTTCTGATTTTCTGGACTGAAAGATGGGATTACTCTTCGATTCTTAGATGCCCATGCTGCTGCACAGTTCCAACAATTGGGGCCACTCATGGGGCAAGGCAGAGATGAAAAAAATAAAAAGTTAAAAAAATTCTCCCCACCTTCTCCTGGCCCTTGGATCCCTATGTCAACCTGTCTGAACGGAAAGACAGGAAACCCACTGCTCCAGCTCTACCATCGGCCAGGCCTCTGTAAGCCATAAATGGGGGGGGGGGGGGTGATATAAAAGAAAAAAGGTATTATCCCCACACTCCCTTGTCCACAGTATCCCCTTTCCTGGTCTTCTGGACAAAAAGATGGGATTTCTCTGAGTCTTAGCTGTCTGCAGTCTGGATACCCCAGCTTTGCCAGGGGCCCACCCTTGGCTTAAGACCATGAGCAAAAAGAGGAGGGGAAATGGGAAACTCACCCCTATACAATTCACCACTCTAGGTTTTGACCCCTTTCCCCAATCTACCTGCTTAACTTTTCAAAGTCCTCAGATAGTTGCTTTGTGTATTTTGTCTACAGATTTGAATTGTAATTAGCAGAGAGGTAGGCTTCAATGGCCTTACTCCACCTTGGCCACATCAGAAGTTCAACCTGTATACTTTTTAATTGCCTCTTTATATGACAATGATTTTGTAAAATGTCATTTTCTATAAAAAAAAATAGACAACTCAGTCTTTTAATTGATTAACAAAATTTGCATTATTTATATTTTAGGAAAACATTTCAGCTTTGTATTAATTTTATATAGATTTTTAGACTGGTTGTCAAATGAGGGAAAAGTACTACCAGGTTGTTAGTTGTTTGTTTGTTTTTCCATATATATACCGTTACATGTCAGGACTTTGCAAATTTCCTTGTGCAATAATTAATCTGAAGTGTTCCTTGAATCAGTGACAGTTATTACCCATCAGTGATATCCCTGTTGTCATAGCAAATTATGAGTTTTATATTACTTTTCTCTTTTTCTTATTTAGAAGTTAAATTTAATGGGGTGACATTGATCAATAAGAATACATAGATTTCAGGTAAACATCTCTATAGCGTTTGAACTGTTGATTGTGTTGTGTGTCCATCACCCAATATTACTTTTTCAAAGTAATAATTTTATCAACAAGTACGTTAAATCCTTTTCCAATGTGTTTATATGACTCCCACCTCTCATTAACTGGATTAGCAAATAATCCAAGAGCCTATTCATTATTTCTATTTGAAATGTATCTCTTCCTTCTAGTGAATTCATGCTTTTAGTGGTGATTTAAAATATTTTTTGTTACAAATACTTCTTGATATCAGAATACTTTCTATTGATTTAATTGCTTTTTTTTTTTTAACTTTTGTTTTATATTCCATTTTCTTCCTGAATTTTTTTCTCAGGTCTTAACAAATGGATTTAAAAATGACAAAAGATTATCTCCTTCGTATAATTGAGATTACATGATTGCTGTTTCTTAAATATCTTACAGAAACTTTTCAAAGTGTCTGAATTGCAATTAAAGTATCATATTTTATTTCTATCATCTTTTTCAATAAGCTTTTTGCTTTTTGTGTGTTGCAGTTCTTCTTTCAAATCTTTGAAAAATATGTTTTAGAGTCCATAAAATGTCCTTGACCCATGTTGCAAGACTTGAACAGCTTTATAATGGACAACGCATTAAATTACACTTAGACTTTTTTTAATCCAAGTTAATATGTGTATGTAAAATACTTCATTTATGAGAAGAACCTGAAAGGAAAATACGTGTCGTAAAATGCCAACGTGGTTAACAACTGTGGAGGCAGCATTTTCTCTTACCAGATTAAAGAAATGAGCCGCACATGGTGTACATCCTGCACACTTATTAATATCTTTAAAGAGTGCTAGGAGCCCTTTTCCTCACCTTTCATAGCAGCCATGTTGTTGGACAACACTCCATGAATGTTTTCAACCACAGGTTACTATTGTCCAAATGTTATTATTCCGCATTGTTGAATAAAGCCACAGGCTGGTTTTCAGTCAGTGAAAAAGTTTAAAACTATACAGTTTTCAGTCACAGCAGTAGAGCACAATAATGGCCACCTAATCAGTGTTGGACACATCCGGCATAGAACCTACAATAATGAAGCAATATTTGGTGTCTGGTTTATTATTTGTTAACCCTTTCATTTGGGGGTTTTCCCCAAGTTCTCATGCAAAAATGAGTTAAATTTAACAATTACTTAGGATTCTTATTAAATTTGTTTTTTTTAAACAATGATCATTATCTTCATCATGACCTCTGGAGTTTCCCTCAAAATGCAATAACCCCAACTACTCTTTTTAGCACTTCAAAGTAAAATAGAACATTCTTAGCTGATTTTTGATTTTGTAATCTAAGAAAAGATAGTTGTCTTGTGCTCAGTTTTTTCAATATATTAAGTCTGAAAAACCATCCAGTATAAGTAACGTCTGTCTTATTGGAAATAATTTACAAACAAGCAATATTTATGACCATTTTTATCCCTTGAAATAAACCAGCTAGAATCTAAAAGTATGACTATTTATTTTTTAATTTTTTTGAGAAATATTTTTTGCCCATTTCATATTCTGTTGATTTTATATAAATATTGAAATCACAAGATTGAAGAAAAAAGTTTAAATTATTAAATAACATTATTACTTTTTGTAGCAGGCCACAGTGAAACACCATAATATTTATTAAAGTCAATGAAGTCATTAACATAAAGCTATTTCCAACCTTTGTTGACTATGCAAATTGTATTTTACTTTACTATTTTTTATTTCATTTTTTTATTTCCTCTTCGCGAGTGTCCTGATTCTTATAATCTCATCTTTTCTGTTGTCATCTTAATTGTATAGATTTTCTTGCTCTCTCAAATGCTTTCTTCATGATGTTGACACATTCAGTGCACACTCCAATATAATAAGAGATTTTGAAGCTTTTGTGAATCTTCAGTTTAAATTTTTGCCTTCCAAAAGGACACTTTTTTTCTAGCTATATTTGAATGTTTAGAATGAACAATAAGCCTACATTTTTTTAAATCCTGAAATTAAAACATGCAAAGGAGTAACTCAAATGCATTTTTAATTTGTTGCTGTATTGTAATGAACTGAAAAATTGTGCAAATTACTCATATTGCATACATTGATTTATTGATAAATATATGCAGGAATTTTGTCACTGGACTACTTCTCTGCACTGTGTTCATAGCAACTTTGCATACGTAGTCCCCTGAACAACCAGACATTGTCAGGATAAGATGAATAAGGCTTAGATACCTTACAATACATTGGGATGCAGAAAAATGCACAAAATGCTTATTGTTTTAGTTTTGCTATAAGTATGTGTCCTACAAACACAGAAATTCAGATAAACTCTATTTTTCACAGTGCCCACCAAAAAAGAAAAACCATGTAAGTCATATATAATTACATATGTTGTATTATCAAGTACATTCCTGATAAGAAAGAACATTTAATTTCATTAGATGTTAATGGGAACTCAATCATTCTCTTAAATTTTACTCATCTGATGACTGAAAGAATTTTTCACAGACTAGTCTCCAGCTTCATATATTGCAAACCTTGTTTCTGCTCCACTAATAACATATTCCCACTACCCTGGTACCACTCATTTTGTGATAGTCTCTGGCCTTGCACCTTTATACCGTCAAACCAAGTCAATCGGCAGAATGAGCAATTGGAATATGCCTAGAAGTTATTCTTACCCCGAGAGGGCTAGCAATCACGACAGGAGTGGCTGTAAACCATGTAAGTATTATCGCACTAAACCCAAAATAGCCCATCTCCAAATCAACTGCCCCTAAACTAGATCCTAAAAATGCCTGAGCAATTACAAAGCCACCTGGCACAAGGGGAAATAAGATGGAGGGAAAGCCAAAAGGGAATGACAGAGCCATCTTCTCTGATTGGAATAAAAATAACTAACCAGGGCAAATGTTGCTAAAATACCTGATTCTGCGAAGCCATTTGAGTCCCTGTCACGAAGCTTTGTAACAGTTTCTACCAAGGAGCCGTGACACATCAACCTCCTTAGTTAGTTTCATGGTAAATCTGTCTCTGAACATTACTTCCAGGCTTTATCCACAATTTCTCCCCCACTGTCTGGAATGTCTGATTCCTTTTTCTGCTCCTGGCTATACCTACTCTTCTTTCAGGACTTGATTCAAATGTCAATAATTCCCTGAGAAAGAACCTAGTGTATTGGAAAAAACTTGAGCTTTAATATTGGGTGGGTCATGTGCCATTTGTGTGTCACAAGCAAATTACTAACTTCTTAGTGTCTCAATTTCTTCATCCATAAAATATGGATAAGAAAATATATATATACACCTTGCAGACTTGTAAGAATTTTTTTTTAATTCAGCATTTCATCAATCCTGTTCTTCTCATTTTAACATCTCTCCATAGACTATTAAGAACATTGAGAAAACGGTGCTTAAGAGAGACTTTATTTATTTCCCTTCTTTCAATATTTTGCTATTAGGGTGATCAGCAGAACAAACCAGGATGAAGTGAGTGAGGCATTTTCTTCAAGTCCAAAATATAAGAAACATTGAGAAAAAACTGAGTTATCAATATAAAAGTATTTTAATTCAAGATTATTAAAAATCTGTGATGAATAAAATATCAACATTTTATATAAAGACAGGATCCATTTACTGATTTTTTTTCTTTTGCCTTTAGACTCTTATATGGCTCACATTAGTTCTAGTGATCAAAATTTGATGAAAGAACTTAAAATATTTCTTTTTATAATTATTCAAAGCAAATTTGAATTATTTTCAGTTTCAAATTCAATGATTCAAATTCAAATTTGAATTTAATTCAGTTATTTCTACAGATGTCATTTTTCAACACCTCCAAAAATAATTTTTCTAGCATTAAAGCTTGACTCTCCACAACAGATAAATATGACCAAGTTATCTGTGTTTTATCTTACATATCTTTAAATAGAACAATGTTAAACATTGTTCTATTTAAAACTGCTTACTGTTTTGGACATCTTTTAGTAATTTCTATTAGAGATAATTTCACTCTAGAATAATCTACTCCATGTTTTCCTACACTATTTAAATTTCACTTTGAACCTTTTGCAAAATGGTTCATTTCACAGTACTTTGGAGACCTTATATGTATACTTCCTATAGGAACTCTACATATATATCAGTAAGTTTTCTATCTAAATTGTCTAGCCAAATATATCTATGACTATTTCTCCGAGATAATGGAGTAACATACTATCAAATATTTTACTTGAGATATGCTCTGTAATGTGTATTCTCATACACTATTGGTAGAAGTATAAACTGGTACTTGTTTAAGGTCAATTTGAAAGAATGACCAACTTTGAAATATGCATGGCACATACTACTTTTATAATTAAAACAATAATTTTTAAAGAAGTAGGTTTCTTTCATTCTATCATTCTGGATAAAAGTGTATTGGGTCCCTGGCTTCAAGGACCTCACACTTGAAGTAGAAAAGAGTATCTTATGATTTTTACATAGGGTGATATTTTAAAATTGCTTTGAAGTGTGTCTTCATATTTTAAATATTAGTAATTCTCTCAGAAAGTATGACAGAGTCTTAAAAATTGAAGATAATTTTATATTAAATCTAAATAATAATAATGTAATATTCTTCAAACTAAGAATAAATGGGTTTTTATACTATTTCTTATATTTCTCTTTTTAATTATTTTGTTTATTTTTGAATGGATAACACATGCATATGTTACAAAACTCAAAAGTTGCAAAAAAGCATTCAGTGAAAACCAAGTCTCTCTCTAACTTCATCCTCAGGACTCATAGTTCCCCTGACTATGGACAACCACTGTTGTCAGTTCTTAGGCAGCTTTTCAGATATATTTTGTAAATATATAGTTCTCTCTCTCTTTTTATATATTTTTAAATTTTTATTTTGTATAAAGTAATTCATTTTATACACTATTCTGCACATATCTTAAGAATTCTTCATCTTTTTAGTGGCTACACTATATCCAATTGAAAGGTTAGAGCATTCCTCATCTAATCTCCTACTAATGAACATTTAGGTTGTTTCTAATCTTTTACAATTACAAACAATGCAGCAATCTATAACCTTGTGCATGTGCCATTTCTTTGTGCATCAATATACATCCATAAGAAAGAATCCCTAGAAGTGAAAATGCTGGGTTAAAGGATATATACAACTGTGATTTCAATAGATACTGCCAAATTATCCTTTATAGAGGCTGTTCTGAATCACAGTACCACCGGTAATGCGCCTCCTTCCTCATCCTGGACAATAGAGTGTATGATTACATTTTTTTTTAATTTAGAGTATACTAGGCCTTTAAAAATAATATCTCATTGTAGTTTTATATTTTTCTAATTATGAGGGAGGTTGAACTCCACTTCATGTGTTCAAGAACAATATTTACTTTCAAGATGCATTACATTAAAAATGGTCAATACTTCACTTCTAAATTTGACTAGGTTTTTTTTCCTTCATTGAAAGAAAAACCTTCTACTGAGTTACAACTTTATAACATCTGCTGTTTAGATAGAAAGATAGATTGATAGATGATAGATGATAGATAGATAGATAGATAGATAGATAAAATACTACAACATCTTAGAATATAAAAGCAGAGTTTTCCTACTTTTTCTGAAAGAAAAAAGTTCATCTTTGGACTTGTAATGAACATGTAAAGTTTCACTAAAATTACCTATTAGTAAAATCCCCACAATATATAAATCCTCTATTTTAATTGTTTTTCAAAATTACATGACAAATTATATACACCAATAAAAAAGGTTTTCGTCAAAACTATAGCTGTGATATTTAGTAATGAAAAACCAAACTTCTAAGACTTGAAAAATTTCTCTTCTAAATTTCACTTCCAAAAAGTGAAAGTTTGTTTTTAGAGACTTCTAACATGACCATTGATGAGTAATATAGATATAGTATAAATCTTAATGCAGTATCCATGAATAGCTTTTACACTGTTGCTAGATTTGCAACACCAATGTAAATAAATATTATAAGTTAATATCAAAAGAAATGTTTCTCTATGTTCTGTGTCATTTCACTGTTGACATTCACTTATTATAGTTCCATCATTATAATAGACATTAAATCTTACTAAATAAAACCTAGCACTTGAAATGTATCAAAAATCTCAGGAGTTTTCTAATTAGTTTGTATTGATCATAAGAAAATTACTTAACATCTTAGAGTTCTAGATACAAAATATACTTCTTAATATCATTAATTTGAGAAATTGATCTTTTTCCTTCCTACTATCTCACCCTATACCATCAGCCTTAGCCAGAGAAATAACTCCCTCAAGGTACAGATAAGAGATGTCAATTAATCAGTTCACTGGTCACTGGAGTGAGAGATGTCGCGTCACTGGAGTGAGAGATGTCGCTGCCAGATTCCCTGCTACTCTGTATAGTAAGTAGCACAGACTCCTGAAATTGAAAGGGAGCCAGCTCAAAGAATCCTTTAATCTAGACCTCTCTCTTTCTGCAATGCTTTGCCTGAAATGTCTAAGACAAATGGTTTGTCCTTAAAATTCACTAGGGACGGAGATTCTACAATATTACTCTGGAGCCTTTTCTAATGTTTAATCACTATTACTGTCAGGTCAGTTTAAGCTCTTTCCTGCTAGTTTTTCCTCTGCAGACATGGAAACAGTTGGTCAGCAACCTCTTTATAATCAGCTTTCTAAGATGCAAAAGGCAGTTACCAAGGTGCCCTTCATCCTTTTTTTTTCAAGGTTATATAATTTATCTTCTGTCTATCTTTAATATATTAATAATTTATCTCATTGATCATTTGTATTTATTTTTATTAAACTCTTTCACTTTGTTCTGTATCACTCCTAACAGTATTATGTTAAGTTCTTCCATTACAATATAGTTTTTAAAATTTTAATTGTGATAGGGTAAGGTAACTTCACTTTCATTTATTCATTAAATAAGTACTCATTGGGTATTTTGTGCCAACGAGAGAACAATAGGCAAATCTCCTGCTCTCATATAAAATATATTCTAATAGAAGAAATCAGGAATAAACAAAAATGAATCTGTAATACAAACGATGTTATGGTAAAAATAAAGCATCTTATGTTAATTAGAAAAAGGCTGGATTGCTGTGCTAGAGACCCAACAATAATTCAGTAGTTTAAAGAAGGGGTTTGTTTCTTTACTTAACAGTCCAATATCTGCTCTGGATCATCAAGAAGTTCAACTTCTTAAAGTCATTCAGGGACCCCAGTCTTTCTATCATGTTTCATCAACATATCTTAGATGATTGCCATTACCTTTATACTATAAGCTGGGTCTCCCTGAGTTCCAGCCAGAAGGGAGGAAATAATATGGATGAAACTGTCCTAGGCCCACAAGTAGCACACATCACTTTCACTCCGTTCCATTGAGGAGAAGACAGTTACAGGGCCACCCTTGGCAAGGGAGGCTGCAGGCATAATCTAACCATGTGCTCAGGAAGAAGAGAATGGATTTTGGAGGGTAAAATAGTATGTTGCAAACACTATCAATGTTTCTCCCCAATATCCTCAGATCCCTTTTTACCTCTTTGTGTGTTTTCTGCTTTCAACAGCAAATTCTGGGCTATTTCTCAAAAGATGCTCTGGGAACACTGCACTTTGCCAACACTGGAAAGTGCCAGCTAACTCTCTTACCCTCTGGTCAAGACAATTCTGAGGCATAACTTACACTCTGGTTTCCGTGCAGGCAAAGGCTGGAGCTACCCTCTATAAGAGTTGGCCTGAGACTCATCCTTCCTTGGCTGTGTTTTCTTCCTTGCCCTGCTTTCCACATCCCCTTACCGGTTTCCCTCAGGAGTATTTTCCTATAGTATGTCACTTGCACATAAATTTTCATTTGATGGTCTGCTTCTAGGAAACCTAATCAAGACACAAAAGATGCTGGATAGTTTTTAGTGGCTTCATATATAAGATCATACTCCTCCATACATTTGGATAAGTATGAATGTCTTAGCTCACAACTATCACCAGTACTATGGGGGGAAAAATAAAGTGTATATCATTATCATTTTGCTAGGGTCACATTCATACATATAAATTTAGCTTTGAGGTGTAGATATTCACTGCCTCTTGCAAAAATGAATGAATTTGTATCTTATTCTATTTTATCAAATTAGGCTTCATAAAAGTAATCTAATTAGATTTTTAAAATTTATTGATTTTTAGAAAGAGAAGAAGAGAGAGAGAGACAAAGAAGAGAAAGAGAGTGAGACAGAGTAACATTGCACTTATTCATGCTGTCTCTGGCTGATTCTTGTATGTGCCTTGACCAGGGATCAAACCTACAACCTCAGCATGTCAGGATAACACTCTAATCAACTGAGCCACCCTGCCAGAGCCTCTCATTAGATTTTTGAAGATAAAGGGAATACAGTTAAGTGAACAGAGAGAATGAGCAACAGAAGTGCTCAGTATCGCTGGGTAATCCAATAAGGACTTCGAGCATTTCAGAATACAGGATGTCATGGATTGAGGAGTGACACCTATCCCTGGGCCAAATGTATTACTTGTAGTTGTTTTGAACAAGGACACTGGCCACTGAACTAGAAAAGAGTAGAGTGTGGTGTGGAAGAGTGGGAGGGAAAATTCCAGAAGGAGCATTTGGCAAAAGATTAGCTGATTTAATTTTGACTTTGCTAATTGGAACCATCTATAATTCTCTTCTGTGACTTCAATTATTAAATTAACTATAGAAGTTTATGTTATGCAGTACTTTTTACATAATATTGAAGTATTATGTAAAAAGTGACCAACCTTTTTACAGTGAAAAGGACAAAAATAAATTGAAGAACACAATATCGTAAATAAAAGAAACATTTTATTCATTGCAACAATAATACACTATAATATGATAAATGCATAATAAAAACATTTATAATATTTTATATTGTAAGTATGCTTACATGCCTATTAATTTTTAATAATAATTATGAGAAAAAAGTACTCATTTAGATACAAATACGTCACATCACATGCAATGAATCGACTCTGCATCGATCGAATACAGACATTTACAGATTAGTCTTCCAATATCAAAAAAGAGGACATGTAGGACACGTTGAGGGAGGACAGAACTTACAAAAGAAGGACAGTCCTCCCTAAAGGAGGACAACTGGTCACCTTAATATAAATATTACACGTGTGTTGAAAAATTACTAGGTTTTGTATAAATAAATGACTCGGTAAGAGAATTTTTAAAAGGATTTTCAATTTAAAGTATCACCTTTGATAAATACAAAAATCAGAAAATACAGATGCTAAAGTAAAATTAACTTACACTGAGATTACTATTCTACAAACTTTACGCTCTCAGATTCTATAGACTTATCTCAGAGATTTTTGCGGCTCCGATCACAGTTACAATTGTACATTTACTTTTGTGCTCATTTGATTAATGTCTGTCTCCCACACTGAACTATATATAAATCTCTTAGGGCTATTTTTGATCATCATTGTGTCTCCAGCATCAAATGCAGTACCTAGCATTGTATGTAGGATCCTTGTCGACCAAAACCAGTGATGAATATATAAATTTAGAATAATTTAAATTACATTTCAAATAATAGACTCTTTACTTAAAGTACATGTACAAGTATTATTATTTATTCATCTGTAAATTATAGAAAATGGGTAATACAAATGGTTCTTTTTCATAAAAATGCAAATTAATTACATCCAATAGAATCCAATTGGTTATTGCTCTATGCATAGATCAGTTTTGTATCTATTTATAAATTTAATTTATTTATTAAAGAATTTTTTTTTAATTTATTGATTTTAGACAAAGAGGAAGGGAAAGAAAGAGACAGAAACATTTATTTGTTTCTGTACATTTCCCGACTGTGTATGGAACCAGTTACCCCAGGACATCGGGACAATGCTCTAACCAACTGAGCCATCCAGCCAGGGCTGTAAATGTATTTTAGCTTTACATATTGCCATGTGTATGTGGTTCTTTGTATTATCTTTTGATTTGTTTATAACACTCCACTGATTTCCTCACTAATTAATGCATTAAATAAAATATTCGATGTTCATTTTATATTAATACAAGTCATGATTTTACCTTCTATAAAATTTCCTTTAACCTTAATAATACCTTAAAAACATCTTAAATAATGTTAATAGCTTATTTATGTACACAAAAATACATTGAGAATAAAATACATGAAGATCACTACGCTGTACCTGAGCATAATAAAGTGCAGGAACTAAATATCCTCATAACTCTTCTTCAAAGAATTTTACTAGTCAAACAACAAAGATTTGTAAAATAATTGTTCATACCTGTTCTCCTTTCTAGCATTATTTTTAATTCATGTAACCACAAAGTACTAACACTGAACCGTGTCAGCCGGGCCCTCTCCAGCTCCTTGGGATTTGCATACAAGGGAAACATTCTTACACAGATCATCCATCTGAATATTTCCAAATGTTTCTGTTTGCAGTTAAATTCATTCTTCCCTTTTCTGTTTTCTTTGGTTATTGTTATTTCATTTCATTTTACTCATGCTACAAGTGAATATTACCAAAAATTGAAAAAAGAGATGCTCAAATATTGGAATTTCAACTTCATACATGTTTTAGAAAGTGCAAAAGGTTGTATTTCAGGGGGGTACTAAAATTACATATGATTTTTTTTTTCAAACAAATGCTGCCACAAACTGTATCTGCTAATAAGTTTTGCCCAGCTTGGAAACCCAACTCAGCCACGTAGTATGAGAATGCCAGATATACGACAATAAATATTTTTGGCATAGTTTCAAAGCCACATAATGCCAGACATAGACATGTAAAAGTAATGGCAAGAACTACAAAGATTATAAAAGAAATAAAGTCACAGTTCGTAATTCATATGATTATGTTCAATAGCAGGCTTAGACAGCTTTTCACGTAATAAGATCCACATGTAAAAGCATCAGCTTATTTTACTCAGAAAAAGATAACAAATATTAAAATGGCTTTTAAAAGAAAAATTTTGTTGAGAGCTTGTAAATGTATTTTTGCAAGCTGAAGGAGAATAATGCAAATTGTTTTTTTGTTTCTATCTAAATACCCAATGTTTGCTTCCCTTTTCTTCATGCTGAAAAAAATAAGGAAAGAAAGAAAGAAAGGAGAGAAAAGAAAGAAAAAGAGAAGAAAGGAGAAGAAAGAAAGAGAGAGAGAGAAAGAAAGGAAAGAAAGAAAAAGAAAGAAAGAAAGAAAGAAAGAAAGAAAGAAAGAAAGAAAGAAAGAAAGAAAGAAAGAAAGAAAGAAAAGAGAGAAAAGAAAAGAAAGAAAATGCAATCTCAAAGACAGGACCATCTTTTAAATATTGTCATTATAATCTGTATATTAGTACTGGACCATTCCCCTAAAGTTAAATAAATTGCATTTAGAAAAAGGGTGAAGGAAATGTAGTTGTCAAATGGTCAAACCTTATTTGACTACTGGGTATAGATTATAAGGCTCAAAGCGAATAAAATAGTCCAAAACAATTCCATTGCATCCTCTCCTGCAAGGTGACTATATCTCAGGCTGGGTTTTAGGCATACGTATTCTAGTAAGATTTTGTGCAACTTGAAATATTTTATTTTAGACCTAGAGAAATCAAACTAAACTGAGTTTGTAATAGGTTTGATTTCCAAAGATAAAAGAAGCACACCTTTGTGTTTTCCTTCTGTTTAGTTTATGGATTTGAAGTGGTCAGCCATCAGGGTGGGCTAATGAAAAGCAAGACTAAGGGGAAATGCTAGTGAAAGAAGGATGGAAGAAACTGTAGAATCTGAGATAAACTGTCAGTCCCTTAGGCAAGATAAGCCAGAACACCACAGTGCCAATAACAACTAGCTCGGGTTTCAGGCCTTAGTCAGAAGCAATACTATGAATTGAGGTCCATTTTTTAAAAAGGAATTTTGCCAGGATAGAAAATCATAATTTAATAAGTAAGCTGAAAATAGTCACTTTTTAAGATTTTATATTAAATGCAATAAAATATGTTTGTTAATACATATTGTATTGAAATTTTTATTTTGTTGTTTAAAATATAAAAATGTATTTTTTTCTTTTCAACCCAGTGAAATTTATAATGTAGGATAAGTTATGTGGCATCTCTTATCTATCAACTATCACAAAAGAAACATAAAATGCTGATTTTTCTTAATTTTTAGTTTTACATGAAAAATTTAAATACCACTCTAGCAGTGCACTATTTGTGTTGAACACATGTATAATGCTTTGGAGGTGACATACACTTTACTTAGAAGTGGCTGAAAACGTTTTTTACAAAAAGACACTTTCAGATCGAATTCTATGCCTATTTACACATGGATCTCTTTAATGGATGTTGAGAGTCTTGATTTAGAACTTTTCATAGGCTCGTTTACATTTTGCAAATCTCTACCTTTGAAATAAAAATGCAGTGATCCACCCATCTGCAGACAATTAAGACCAGCAGCCAAGTATAAAAGGGTGGAGAACTTTTAATGGGTGTTTATAGATTGGAAGCACCGACCCCCTTTTAAATGAAAGAGGCCTAAGAAGAAATAGTAAGTGTTAAGGATAACCATGAAATTCATTTAACCCCCCAAGCAGAAGATCTGTTATCAAAGAATTGGCAGGACGCTATTCCTTCCAACTTAAGGTCCTTAGCTTAAGTACTTAGCAGAAGTACTTAGAAAAGAAATATCTTATTTAGAAGTGTTTTAATTATAATTTCTTAGCTGCTTTAAGGTCAAAACACAAGCCCACAGGAAGACCAACAGTAAGGTATGTGATATAAAAACAAATATTTCCATAAAATCTTTGCCCTAGCAAAAAGAGAAATTCTTAGTAGGTTTAAGGTGGGAATTTAGGGAATAGTATTTTTTTTTACAGGAAATACTGGTTAGGCGTTTTATATAGGGGTTCTGCATTTGTGAAGGGATAATTTGCTCTAAAATATGTGGGCAACCAGCCTAAATTCTCTAATTGAGTAGTTTGCTCATAACCCCAGGCCATTAGGTGAATGTAAACTGTTACAGGCTTAGTAAGAAAATAGTCCCATTAGGATTTTTGTATTTGTATGTGGTTGTGGGTTAGAGTAACTGTTTCCAAAATCATGGATTAATGAAAAGCTCTTTTTTTCTGAGTTTGCGAATACCAGCTTTGAAATACTCAGTCAAATTAAGCCAAGGATTCTTTCTTTCATTGTTGTGTTGTTGTTTTTTTTACAGTTAAAAAGTTTTTTACAAGATCAAATTTCAACTATAAGTTCCACTGTAAGTTATCGAAGGAAAATTAGAGATATTTAATTGACTGGTTGTTAATAATAAAGGAAAACAGACATGTTTTCTTTGATACTGTCATTCAAATACTTTGCTCATGTCTTAAAATCGCCTTCATTGGCAACTGCCAAGGAACTTGATACACAAAAAATGGGTATGACCTTTATAAAGTAAAGAGTCATACCGAAATTCAAGAAATGCTATGTACATGAATTTCATTGGTATATGTGCTGCATGCAAGCTTGTATTTCTGTGAAGGAGAAGACAACTTGATGTGCTCTTCTTGCATCCAGTCTTGGACTTCTCTATCATAATGGAACACTTCAGTTAAACAGCCTATTTCTTTTTCAGTTCCCTCACTGACTGTTAACTCACCACATTGTATTTCTTACTAAGTGTAGTATACTTGCATATTCCAGAACAAGGCAAGGAATGAATCTAAAATAGATACATAATATTTCTTAAGCCAATAATTGTACAAGCAGAAGAAATTCAAAGGCGTAAAATACCCGACCAAACATATCAGATAAATTTAATAGACATTTAAAATGGAGATAATTCATGCATTTTTTTCATGTCTCTAGTCCTCCTTTGAAGTTGCCTCTAGTACTAATAAAGCCATGGCTAGTATTACATCAAATCTTTTGAAAATTGACTTACACAAGAACTTTTCTTAGCAATTAAATAAATAAGAAACAAAATCACAGAGAGCCCAACACCAATCTTTTCTTCCACCTGGGGCAGTGATAGGTGTTTTCATAGGATGTTTAACTTTTTACTCTGTCAGGTTTTCTGTTTTCTATTTTAAAATTTCTTATTTCAAAACATAACAGTATAGCAATGCCATAAATATATATTTGCTTAAACAATTTAGTGACTAAATCAGAATAAAGTGATATGGAAGGATATATCATTTTTTAAAAAATAAAATAAAATTTAAAGAGCACATACTTAAATAGAATTGTTCTGAAATAATTTGTGAGAAGTAGAGAATGAAACTCAAATGGGAGGAGGAGTATGTAAAGAAAGAAAGGATTTAAAGAGGGCCTTGCTCTATTGTGAAGATACATCTAAACTCTGTATCTTGAAAGAATGTACTAAAGCTTTCCAGAAAAGTTCAATAGTTTTGAATAGCTATCTGAAAAACTTTCTAAAAGATGTAACAGAGAGAATGTATTTATTCTCATTTTTGGATTGAGATTGAAACTAGAATACTTGAATAATAAAGTTTGGACAAGTTGAGAGATGAGATTTGCTAAAAGGATTGATAATGAAATACAAATTGACTGTAGTAACCAAATGGAGAAGAACTTATCTTCAAAATTCTACCTTTGATTTCTTGTTTTCAAAAATAATAAAATAACATTATCTAGAAGAAAGGAAGTGCTCTTTAGATTCTTTCACATACCAGTTTACCTATATTTTAAATACCAGCATGACTATGAATTGTGATTAGAACAGAGTGAAATGGATGTTTTCATGGAAAACAAGCCCGTTCGGAGTGACCTAAAGATACAATGATATGTTAATGGTAACTGGCTCTAACAGAGAAAAAGAAAGCTCCACAAATATAAACATAAAATTAGAAACTATCTGCGTGCAAATATGACTCAAGAGGATCCTAGATGACTTCTCAGAAGACATATTGTTAGGATTTTAAAAGAATGAATGTCCTATCTCTCTTAGTTCCATCTTATATGTACAATACCTTTAATATTTTTTAGATAAATGAGAATAAGAAAGAAAATACTATGCCTACATATTAGCTCTTTAAAATTTACTAAAATGTGGTTTTAAATAGTTTCCTGATAGTTAACTGTAGAAGTCAGGTGAGATTTCATCATAGCATTCTCTCTTTTGCATGTGTTTGGAAATTTCCAAAATAAACATTTAAAAAATGAAAAAGTGGATTCCTTATGGTTTAGAGAGTAGGTAAATTGCATTTGCCAAGTTCATATTTAGTAATCAAAACTTGAAAAATATTGTGAAATTTCTTCTCTAAGAAAGATTTATTGGGGGAAAAGATGATATGGTGAGGGTCTTCTCTGTCTAGTGACAATAATACAGCAAGAAGGCGGAATGAGACAGAAAGGGAAGTCAGAAGGGAGGGACAAGGCAGTTGTTTTAGGCTTGGTGGCTATTATAATATTACAAGACTTTGTTCTTCTGATGTTTCACCACCTCATTAACCTATATGTCATTTTGAAGTATTTTGCCATGCTCTGATGATTAGAGACTTGCTCACTAAAACAACACAACATTTTAAATGCAAGCTCTTTCCCTGGAGTCATGGTGAATTAATTTTCAATTAGTTCTCATTAATGAACTTCATTTTTATGGGTCTAATTGCTGTCCCAGCTTCAGAAAATTTAGCAAGCACTTTGATGGAGTAAGAAGGGTGCCACTATAAGAATCAGCAATATCTTGGGCCCTTTTTAAAAGACCTTAGTTTACTTCAATCATTGTCCAAAACAAACAAACTAATAAACAAAAATATCTAAATTATAAGTCAAACACATACCAAAAGAACCCATGCATTTTTTTCCAGGGTCTTCAGAGGTAAGTTTTATTGCTAGTTATACCTAATGTTTATCTTGTATCCCAAAATCAGGCTCAAGAAGAGAAAAGGTCAGAGTTAAGTAGAAAAACACTCTGGGCAAGTCACTTACTTTGCTATGCCTTAAATTCCACTCATGGAAAAGGTTTAGTCCAGATAGTCTAGATCCAAATATGAGTCTATGATACTTAACAAATGATCACAAATGAATCTCATACAGAAAGACAAACTACATAGTCAAACCAATTTTCTTGGGTTGCTTAATGAAGGACTGGGATCCTAAGTAACATGTCCACAAACCAAAAACTCTTCACAGTTTCTCAGGAAGAGTGTGATGCTCCTGTGCCAAGACAAAAAGGTTTCTATGTTCCTTTCATTTCTATTTTTAAAAACCTACAACTGAGATGGGTGAGATACTCATTGCCCACAGCCTAAGCCTTTACCTTCATAAAATCTAATAGAATATTTTTCATCCTCATGGTTTTTCTTTGAAAAACTGAGTTTGTTGATAGCTTCATCCTTTGGTGTTTGATCTTGAGGAGACACACATTTTAACATACACTTTGACTTTAGAGTTAGAAAAATGTATTTAAGAAATAAAACGTATTTTTACGTTTATGGTACAAATTCTTCCTTTCACACAGAAATGGTTATTTCAGTATATTGTGTTAGGTATTTATTGAGTGCTGATTTATTCATAATACTGAGACATTCAGGATCAAATCTCAAAAAATTTTAAAACAATGATGATGAGGGAATCCCATTCTGGTGAAATTATAAAGTAGTTGAGATAACAAAGAATGCGTGAAACTGTATAACAGTGACAAGGCAATAAATAAGTAAGTCTAAAATGATGCAGTAGAAGTTCTAAGGAGAAGTGCTCAGGACATATAGAGTCAAGTGTGATGGCCATAACCCTTTGCTGCTGGTTTATTGTCTCTATTTACTTCCTCCATTCAAAATAGTTTCTATGCATTTCTGATTACTTTCTTTTAAAAACCAACTCAGGCCTGACCAGGTGGTGGCGCAGTGGATAGAGCGTCGGACTGGGATGCGGAGGACCCAGGTTCGAGACCCCGTGGTCACCAGCTTGAGTGCAGGCTCATCTGGTTTGAGGAAAAGCCCACCAGCTTGAACCCAAGGTCACTGGCTCCAGCAAGGGGTTACTTGGTCTGCTGAAGGCCCGCGGTCAAGGCACATATGGGAGAGCAATCAATGAACAACTAAGGTGTTGCGACACGCAATGAAAAACTGATGATTGATGCTTCTCATCTCTCTCCGTTCCTGTCTGTCTGTCCCTGTCTATCCCTCTCTCTGACTCACTCTCTGTCTCTGTAAAAAATAAATAAATAAATAAAAATTTAAAAAAAATTAGCTGTGGACATTAAAAACCAACTCAGATTTTAATTCTTTTTAATGGAGTAGTATCTTATATACAAGAATTTTCTGGCATTCAGTTCTTTTACACAGAAAGCTATGAGAATAAAATTGGGGATTTTCTATGGTGAAGTAAAGACAATGACCTCCACGTAAATAAGCAAGAAACTGGAAATGTGAAGCACTGTATTTTGACACTTACTTTTAAAGATCTGGCCCATCACTGTGAAGATTAGATACAATCTATAAAAATATAAAAAGAACGATGGATGATAAAACTGTACCTTATTAAGTATACTGGAACAAAAGTCAGAAGAAATAGGTAGCCCATTTGTTAATGCAGTGAATTGAGGACAATTTGTCAAAGCGTTTATAAATATTTGATTTTTAATAAGTGTATGTGTTAACAAAATATTGTCTGATTGGTTACAAGCCTAAGATCTGGAGTCTGATGATGGCAGAGTAGAAAGAGCTCAGTTTTGAGAGTCAGACAGACTTGAATCAATCCCACGTTTGGCATTTATGAACAGGTACTTACTTGGGCAAGTTTCTTAACTTCTCTGAGTCTCAGTTTCATTATTGGTATAGTACAAATAACAATCATGCTTACATTTTAAAGATTTTTGTGAAGACTAGATGGTAAGCACTCAATAAAAATAAACTATTGCTATGATATTTACTCAGCTAAACATTTGTATGTAGGCAAGGCTCTCCAAGAGGATAAAAAAAGTTATCTTACAAAGTCATCTCCTTACTGAAGTCAATATTAGAGTCTTATTAAAAACCACCAGGAAATTTGGAGACATAATAACCAAATGAGAATTCTGTGGCTGCCGTTACTTAAACTGCATGGTGTCCAAATCAAAAAAATTGATCAGATATCACCAATTTCCAAATCTCAACCTCTGGCACAAAAATCAAGTATTTAATATTACTTTGCCTCCATAAATACACTGAAACAACAGATTATTGGGTCCTACCTTGTGTCCTAAACTATCCTGAGTTAAAATAGCAATAGCATACTTGTCCTGTATCTTCCTATGAATAAAACGTAAGTGTAAATATGTGGTTTTATTAGGTCAGCTGGAAAAAGTAAACTCCCTTGCATCCAGGCACCTGTTTTCTACATACAGAATTCCAATATGGGAAATGTCATATCCCTCAAAAGAACCACTGTGAAACTCTCCTTTACTTGCATTGTCCTAACTCAATATAATAATTCTTTTTCTTACATGATACATGTTTTTCCAAACTATAAAAGATCTCAGCATCTCTCATCTTAGAATGTTCTTATAAGATGAGTGATTCTTATTACTTTATTTTTTAGACATAGTCACACTATAGTAACTGCAATTCAGAAAGTATATCCAGGAAAACAAACAATGAGAGAAAACTAAATAACATTTTAATTTTGAATCTGCAAGATACTTTTTAAAATAAGTCATTTCACCTGTGGTAAAACTAATAGCATATTACTGTCTCCAATCTAACCTAAGAAAATGCCAACTACTTTGTTTTTTTGTTTTTTGTTTTTTGTTGTTTTTTTTTAATTAGTTTTTTTTTTTTTTAAAGATTTTTTATTTATTCATTATAGAGAGGGGGGAGAGAGAGAGAGTGAAAGAAGGGGGGAGGAGCAGGAAGCATCAACTCCCATATGTGCCTTGACCAGGCAAGCCCAGGGTTTTGAACCGGCAACCTCAGCGTTTCCAGGTTGACGCCTTACCCACTGCACCACCACAGGTCAGGCCCAACTACTTTGTTTTAATATTTTTAAATAATAATCATGTACATAGTTTCAAATTTTTAAAAGTTCAAAAGAATACACTCCCCTCACTGAACTGAAGATTAAACTTGGTTCTTAAATTGGAGGCACTATTCAGTCAAGGACATTATAAGTATCATTTTACATTTACTTACCTGATATCAAAATGATAGATAGATAGATAGATAGATAGATAGATAGATAGATAGATAGATAGATAGATAGATAGATGATAGATATAGATAGATGATGGACGGATAGATGAATGGAGGGATGAATGGACTTTTACTTCTGACATAATATATGTAGTATATATTGTTATACTTAATATACAGTTCATTAATAATGTAGTATATTTAATCAGAGTAAATAAACAAATAGGACATAAGTTACTACAAGTCTTTTGTGATTTTTAGTTTTGAAAAAAATATTTGGCACAAGGGACTATTTTATTATAAGAAGATCTTTAAGAAAATTTCTGGAAACCATTTTATTTAAGGTACTGTTTATATAAGTCAAAAGTAGAATTGGGCCTGACCTGTGGTGGCGCAGTGGATAAAGCGTCAACCTGGAAACACTGAGGTTGCTGGTTCAAAACCCTGGCTTGCCTGGTCAAGGCACATATGGGAGTTGATGCTTCCTGCTCCTCCCCCTTCTTTCTCTCTCTCTCTCTCTCTCTCTCTCTCTATCTATATCTCTCTCTCTCTCTCTGCTCCCCCTCCTCTCAAAAAAAAAAAAAGTAGAATTGAAGCAAATAACATAAACACCTATCTACCCAGAGCCAAATAACAGAATTCTTTGTAGTCAGACAATGATAATTTATGTTTCTGTAGAAGTTCTTCAGTTTTGCAAGATGCTAGTGCCTTCTGAAACACAAAGCAGTGCAGTTGTTTGACTTAATCTTAATGGTAAAGCCATCTTATTATATTCTATTTCCTTGAAATGTACGGTCCAGAACTAAAAGTTTCATATGTGTAGCAATTTTTTTGTTTCTTCAAATATTAATTATATATTTCATTGTCCTTAAATTCTGTAAAAAGAAGTGTTCTCTTTAAGTTTAATATGGAGATAAAAAGACCTGTGGAGAAAAGGAAAAATGATATTTGCCTATACATCATCAGGAGTAAGAACTCTGACCTCATTCTTGAGTGCATCAATATTAATCTGGCCTTAATGTATACTCAGCAATTTTATCTCTTCTTGTTTTCCTTAATACATAAAATCATCTGGATGTTTTCTTAATAGATTTTGATTCCATAAACACATTTTAAATTCAGATAAATGTATTTCAAATTATTAAAGTGCAGTTATTTTGATATTTTATATAATACAAAGAAAAATACTTTTATTAAATACAAATAATTGTACTCAGATATCATAAATGTACAAAGAACATTTACAGTACGCTGTTTTATAAGTTAACAACTTAATATCATTTACTGTTGTTTTACATAACTTAAATAATTTCTTCAGAGCTTTATTTTTTTCATCCATTTTAATAATTATGCATCATACATGGTATGAATAAACCACCTTAAAATCTCTTTCCCTGAATATTATTTGGAAGGTAAATAATTAACACAGAAAACTGTTTTTAGAGGTTACTCTATATTATGTATGCTTTTCTTTGAATTTTTTAAAGGTTTCAAGCATACTAAATTGTTCCATGATCAACTATTAATTTTTTATACTTGCATCAACATTAGAATATTTTTGTTTTGACGGGGAGAAACCAAAGGAAGTAAGGAAATGCACAATTAAACCAGAAGGATATTATGCCATCCAGTACTCAAACACCACAGGATATGTTAAGAGAGCCATTAAAATAGATTCTGTTGTGTTATACCAAATGGTAGGCTTCCAAAATTAACAGAATATTTTACTATCTACTGGCTTGTATAATGGTCTTAACAGTTTTGTGTTGTGTTTTATTTTGTTTTTCCAGAGGGAGGGCCTTAAAATATCTTCTTGTTATCATAAATACTCCTGAGGATTTATGAAACATTAATCCCTTTTGCATACGTGATTCTGGTTAAGAAAATACTCAGAAATCACATTTCTTCTGTTTACCTTGTAGTTCTTTCCTCCACTATATCTGTCCTCTCCTTGTTCATTGGGGTAGCTTTTTTATTCTCTTCCTCTCAGACAAGCTAAGTTTTTAAAAAATATATTTTAAAAATAAATTAGGGAAGATATATACTTGTTCAGTTGCGATGCCCGTTTCTCACACCTGACCTAACAGGTTGTGTGTTTCCTCGACCTTTCACATGGGCTGTGGCTTCTCCAATTTTGTTCAAGACTCACGGGGTTAACTCTGCCTGAGCACACCCTTGATATCCACAATGGTACTGGAGACACTGTCAGTTCACTTCAGCTTCATTATATATTGTTTATGCCCTAGAATGTGTTCACTATATAAACGAGATTCCAATATGATTCCAAAATATGGAATGTATTTCTAAACCCTCAATAAGAATGTAGAATCTCATCTCAAATTCCACATAGCCAGGTCAGTATGTGGCACTGTTTTAAAATGAAATGAGCGTTTTCAGAGTCTTATAAACTCAACTTCAATGTTCATGTATACACTTTATGAATATGAATTAGGACACTATGTGTCTCCGATAAACCATAGTGGGGCCTCCTCCTCCAAACCTCAACCAGTGTCATCTGGGTCTGAAGCATCCATGGGTCATTTGTTCTGTCAGATGTCTAATTTTTTTGAGGGTATTATATTTATGTATCTAAAAAAGGTGGCAGTAATGTTAGTTCTGGCCCCTCACTTACCCCGAAAGGGGCCAAAGAGCAATACATATTTTGAGATCAATTACTCTCTCTCTTTGGTTTAGAAGGACACAATCTTCAAGACCAGTAGTAATTTTGGTGAGAGATTCCAGCTGTGCCAAATTCCTTCTTCACATGGTGTAACATGATAAAGCACAGACACAGGTTCACCAGGCAAGGGATAGTTGGAGTGTTGTTAGTCGCCCTTAGCTGACTTTCTCCTCCTGGAGCCGAGGAAAGGTTCAGACATAGCATATTTAAGATCACAGGCACTGAGTTTAGCCCGGTTCAAATTTCACACATTGCTAGCTGTGTGACTTTGGGCCAATTAATTAAGCTTAACTTTCTCCTCTATAAAATAGTTAATAACTGCATGTACTTCATAGGGCTTCAATGTGATAATGTATGTGACATGTCTAGCACATGGTGAGAACTCAATATGTTATGGTTATTATTAGTTCATTCATTTATTCAACAAACACTAAACACTTAACTGCAAAGCCATGGATGGAGAAACTGAGTCACAGAAATCTGGTGCAATTATCCAAAGATACTGTTGAGAGAGGACTGAGGCACAAATGTCCATTTTTAATGCGGTTTATTTTATTTTAAAAATTACATTTAAAGGGGTGACATTGATCAATAAGAGTACATAGATTTCAGGTAAACATTTCTATAGCATTTGAACTGTTGATACTGTTAATTATGTGATGTTAAAACCTAACTTAGATTTAGGAAACATCCAGGAGCTTCTCAAATTATGAAACATTTTAAAGACAAGCCTATTTCTTGTTTTGGTTGTATGAAGGGTGTAATGATTTAAAATCTGCCTAAAATGTGTTCTTGAACAGAACAAAATATATATTTTGAATTGTATAATGTGAACCACACACACAAAAAGATGCCAACAAATCCTTAAACTATACAAAAATCTATCATATTGCATTATCTGTGTCTCAAAAAATCTAACAAAAATATGTCTTGTTAACTAAGGGCTTGGGATTTTTATTTCTTTACTGTATATATTGTCTTTATTTCTTCATATAATGATATTCTTATAAGTTTATTTTTTCTTTTGAGAGAGAGAGATAAAGGGAGAGAGATAAGAAGCATCAATTCATAGTTGTGTCACTTTAGTTGTTCATTGATTGCTTCTCATACATGCCTTGACCTGGGGTCTCAAGCCAAGCTAGTGACCCCTTGCTCAAGCCTGTGACCTTGGGCTCAAACAAGCAACTTTGCTGCCTCAAGCCAGCAACCTTGGGATCACGTTAATGATCCTGTACTCAATTTGGTGACCCTCATTCCAGCTGATAAGCCTGCACTCAAGCCAGATGAGCCCATGCTTGGGGTTTCTTTCGATCTGGGACCTCAGCATCCAGGTCAATGCTTTATTCACTGCACCACCACTGGTCAGGTGATTTCTATAGGTTTTAATCAATACTATATAATATATCAAATAATAAGGACAAACAATGGATGAGAGGCAGGAGAACAAATTGTCTCTTTTCATTGATGATTTATTTTCACAAATAAGTGCTTTCTCCCAGAGATTGCCTAACAAAATGAAGTTATTACACTAAATAGATTAGCCCACAGTCACCCTATCAATTGTTGATTTTAGATTCTCTATGGAATAAATATTACTTAAATCTTTAATTTTCATATTACTACTAAATTGAAATTTCAAGCTCTGTAAGTCCAGAATAACTTAAGAATGAATAAAAGACTATAAGATGAAATTAAATTAAATATAAACTTCATCATATATTTATATTTAAATAAGAATCTAAACACATATCATACTTGAGTTGTTTTGCACAACAATGCAAAAATATGTTTATGTTAAAAGAGGTAAAATCAATAATTACTTAGTGTGGTCACTGAAACACTTCACTATTTATTCAGGACCAATTCAACAGTGGACTTTTTTTCACTGAAAGCATAGAAGTTAATTACATTATGGCTATCCAAAGAATTTGCCCAAGTTGAATTAATACTCTATAGGTGGGTTTTCCAAACATCTTTAACCAGAATGCTGAGGTTTGATGAGATAAAGTACACTCACATTTCCTGACATAAATATTTCAAAGTGTTGAAACTTGATTTTTTCCCTAAATCCCTCTGATTGAAAAGTGTACTTATATTTATATGAAAACAGATTTTGAAATAGTTAGGAGTCAAAATATTTATTTGAATGACAGCGGTTCTACTGATTCGTATCATTTATTTAGCCCATATAAAAACTTCTTTACAATTCCATGATTGTGTATTTCTGATGCAGATAATTTATTATAAGAAAGCAAGATAATCCTGGTCTATGTAATAACATTTAAAATTTACTCTGCTCTGTGAGCTATAACCTTGTTAAGAAAAGAAAGTGGAAATGAATATTATTATAAATGACAAGACTTTTTATGCAAAGCTGGCACTTAACAGTATAATTTACAATACCAGTGAGTCTTTCAGTCTATGAAATTCCTGGAGTACTTTATCTGTTGGACATGGTGCTTATCAATTTGAGGTCATATTATAACAGCTTTGAGCTTAATATTCACTTTTATGTTCTCTTGCCCCTGCTACAATAGAAATTTTGAAGCTGGTCAAAATAAAATTTCTCCTTATTGAGTAAGAATTGAGATGAATCCATTGATTCATTTCACACATTTATATAGAGTTATTTATTATGTGCCAGCAAGGGATATGTGCTGACATCCATAGTCTCTGCTCTTATACAGCTTAGAGTAGTAGAAGAACAAGTTTATTCTAACAAATAATCACACAAATAAATATGTAATTTAAAAATGATTAAGTACTATGAAGAAAAATTATAGCCTGACCAGTGATGGTGCAATGGATAGAGCATCAACCTGGGACACTGAGGTCCCAGGATTGAAACCCCAAGGTTGCTGGCTTGAGCATGGGATAATTGGCATGAACCCATGATTGCTGGCTTGAGCCCAAGGTCACTGGCTTGAACAAGGGGTCATTGGCTTGACCTAAACTTTCCTGCATCAAGGCGTGTATGAGAAGCAATCAATGAACAACTAAAGTGATGAGACTACAAGTTCATGCTTCTCATCTCTCTCTCTTTCTGTCTCTCTCTCACACACACACAAATAAAAAAGAAAAAGAAAAATTATAGGGTACCATGAGCTAAAACAGGAAGACTCTAACTGAGTTTGGGAGATCAGAGAAAGCCTTTCTGCAGAGTTGACATTAAAGATGAAAACTAAAGAGAGAATGTGACTTGGCTGGACGATCTAATGGAGAAACAGAGCAGCTTTTGTGATTACCTAGTTTCATACACCTTCACCCCAAACACCCCTTACACATATAATCTATCAACCACAGGTTTGGGCTGATATAGAAAGCCTGCTCTCATCTCAAGGATTGGGCCCCTGACTGGTACAATCAAATCTGTTGTCATAGTGATTGGTTCAGAGATGGACTGGCCTAAGACAATCAGTATATGACAGATTTCGGTCGAATTAATTGATTCTTAGTGTGCATGTGACCTAAGTTGAATTAATCTGAATGATAGGGTTTGCTTTTGAAGGTGAATGGGAAATAGCTGTTTTTTCTTCCTGGATGTGAACAAAGATACGTAGCTTGGGAGCTAGCACCAGCCATCTCTCTATCAAGAGAAAACCAAGCCTGAAAAATAAAGCCAACATGCAAGAGAGAACCAGGATAATCACAATGAGACAGAGCCCTTGTGGTATTATGAACTGAAGGCTAAACCAGCCACTAGTCCATCCAACTTGAGAGTTTTTTTGTTCATAGCAATCTGTTACAGGCAAAGAGGATTCTTGGCAGAGGAAACTGTCCATGTGAAAACCCTAAAGCAGAAAAGAGTGTAATACAATGTTGGATACTATTGTTTCCAAAATAGTTCCATTCCTTTGCCTCTAAAAACACTAGGCTCCTGGTCAACTCCAAAGCTAGTCTCATACTGTTCTCTCTGCCTCTGGTATTTTTCCACCTACAATCTGCCTATAAAATCCTACCCATCCTTCAAAGTCCTGTTTAAGTACATCCTCTTTCTCCATAAAGTCTTCTCTAACCATTCTTCACTATAATGAGACCCTTTCTCCTTACTGATTCTAGCCAACTTTTTCCAGCTTCAGTTTCAACATCTGCTATATCACTCAATCTCTCTCTCTAACCTGTTCTCCAATGTACATTGCACCTGCATGCATTTGCCAAGTATATTTCATATTTCCTCAACCTTGAATAAACTTCTTTATACACCATTTATTGAAATCTTACCTATCTTGCAAATATCTTCCTATATATAGTCAGGGCATCTTTGGGAAGGTGAAAGGGAAAGGAAGACCACCTCTCTTGGAAAACCTTTTCTAATCCTCTAGTAGGACATAATAATGTCTGTTTCTCCTACTATATTGTTCTTTCTTGAAGACAGGGACCATATTTTATTCAACTTTGAGTTCCCACTACATTATTACAACAGAGACACTAGAGACAAATATTTATTGAATGAAAATTAAATGAATGAATGGATAAATGAATGCAGAGATGAACAGATTCCTCTCTCTCTCTCTCTATATATATATATATATATACACTTCTGATTATTTTATAATCAGAAGTATATATATTATTTTATTATAATATAAGATACAAAAAATTTCTACTTGAAGTAGCTAGGAAATGGATAGCTGCTGGTTCAAATGAGTACAGCTCAGAACCTAACACTTCTTTTGATACTTCTAAAAGAGCTCCTTACATTGATTCACTTTTTAAGCTTTCAGGGCAACTAAAAGACCACATTTTAGGAAAGAAATAGTCACTGGTATAAAAAGAATCCAACTAGAATGTGTAAAGTGTGTGTTTCAAAAGGAAAGCACAGTGAAACCAGATATATTTGCAAAACATGTTGTGTCCCTTTACACGTAAGTGATTGCTATACAGTATATATACCACACCAAAAAAATTACTAAAATATATAATATGTATAAAATATAATACATAGCAGATATGTACAAAGTTTCATTTAAATTCATTATGTATAAATAAAGTATACTGAAGTTTATTTAGATTGTTTCACTTTCATACTCAATTACGAAAAAATAGCCGGAGATATGAGATAACTTCTGAATAAAATTGCTGGTCAACAATGTGATAAGAACAAGAAAAAAAGATAAACTTCAAAATCAAAATTTCTCTTAAATCCATTAGAGACCTGAATACACAAGAAAACTAAATAAACTAAATCCCAAAGTGTAACAAACCCCTCCAAAGAAAAAATGGAGCACATGAAGTTTTACCTTTGGCACAGCATGGAAGGAAGGAATGGCCACCATTAAGGTAGGTAAGAAGAAAACAACTAAACTTTTAACAAATGTTTAAAGGCTGAATATGGGTTAGTGTGCCAGTTTAGAATAAATGGGATCTTCAGATTTCTACAAGGGACATTGTACTTATTTCTAAACTCTTATCCACCAGGTGGATCTCAAGAAAGATTGGGGGAAGAGTAAGAGATGGGCTAGAGCCCCTTTGTGGGCTCAGGCATGCAGGAAATAATCAACTCCCATAGGAGAAAGGTATGAAATACACAACCCACTTCCCCAAAACCATGTCATACAAAGCTAGTTTTGAGCAGTTAAGGGCAGGATGAAGGTAGTAAAGCCTTTCATGCAGGGACCCAGGCAAAGACCCACAGCTTCTGGGGAACTCCTTGTGCCTTGGGGGACAGCTAGGAAAACCTACTGGGCCTGGGATCTTGCAGCCATACTACGCAAGGATCTTCTTTAGATGAGGGAATAACAAGAAACCGTCAGGTGCTTGAGACTCAGTACAGATGCCCTGAGGTCCACTCATAACTTACATAAAATTTTTTTGTATTTCTCTGAAGTGAGAAGTGGGAAGGCAGAGGGACAGACTCTCTCATGTGCCCGACCAGGATCCACCCAACAAGTCCACTAGGGGACGGTGCTCTGCCCATCTGGGGCATTGCTCTGCTGCAACTGGAGCCATTCTAGCGCCTGACATGGAGGCCATGGAGCCATCCTCAGTGCCGGGGCCAACTTTGCTCCAATGGAGCCTTGGCTATGGGAGGGGAAGAGAGAGATAGAGAGAAAGTAAAGAGTTAGTAAGCATGGAGAAGCAGATGGGCGCTTCTCCTGTGTGCCCTGGTCGGAAATCGAATCCAGAACTTCCACATGCCATGCCAATGGTCTACCTCTGAGCCAACCGGCCAGGGCCATAACTTGTATACTTTTTAAAGAACTTAAGTTACTAAGATGATCTCTTCTATTAAGGATCATTTTTTTTCTACAGGTAGTCATCAGCTAATCTTGGAGAATTTTGCAAGTAGTCAGAAACAGCTACTGAAGGATCCTCCAAACCAGTTTTGAGAGGATACATTCTCTTCATTTGAATTTGAATAGAGGACCTATAAAACTGATGATGATTATTTTTTAAATGTTGAGAAGATTAATGTCTAATAAGAATCTTTTCCAAACACTGTTCTCTAAATACAGCTTTGTGGCTTATTGAAGGCAGCTTAATGTAGAAAAAACATGAGCTTTGCTTCTCCCAGGTCTTCAGCTGTGGGACCATGCACAGGATACCAGGCATCAGTTTCCTCGTTTGTAAAACAGAAAAGAGGTGAAAAGAATGTTTACACTTGTAGTTGCCTATGAAAATCAAACAAACTCAGTATGAAAACAACTGGCCCTGTACTTAGCATATGAAAAACTCACACTACAAATGTTCAGTGCCCTCTTTCCTCAATCGCCACCACCCTATTGCTGCATGCATATTTTGTTTTGTGAAATTAGCCAGTTTGCAGATCTTGTTGCTATATACCACTGTTAGACTGAGACTTTATCCAGAAAACCATGTTTCTGGTACTCTTGCACCTAACTGACCTGTGAACTGCTTTATCTGTCATCTTTTTGCCCTCCTACCTAAAGTTATTTCTCTGTACCAGTGAATGAATGACACCTGGGAATATTTCTATACAACAAATTGTCCTGTACTTAGACATTTTCTATCTTCTAATTCTTTTTTTAATTAATTAATTTATTATTAGTATTGAGGAGCCACTGAGCCACTTCACCTGCAGGTGTTGTAAGGTACCAAAAACTACAGAATTAATATTAATATTTTAAGAGGCTTGGAGAACATTTTATTAATTTGGGTTAAGGTGTGCAGAGAAATTGTGAGAATAGTTTCTGTACTGTGTGATTGGCATAGTCAGGATGGCCCTTGGCATTGTATTGTAAATGCAAAGGGGAGGAAAACATGGATCCCCAGACATTTCACCACACCTGTGGGGAAAGGGGTGAATGGCTAGCCAGGAGCAGGGAGAGAAAAGCCAAAATAAACCTTTTCTTATAGCAATGAACCATTTGCGGGTATTTGTCTCCACGAAAACTACCTCTCCTATGTAAATGCGTGTAGTTAACATGTGTGACTCTGGACAGAGAGATAGCAGATGAACACTAGATAATATGGGAATGCCTTTTAATATGTAAAAAGATATCTTTCTACCATTGTGTTGACTTGTAAATTTTGTTTTCTCCAAAATAATGTATGGCTTGCAAATTGAACGTGGTCCTATCATGTTAAAGGACATATGACTATAACCAATAGTGGTAAGGGGCTCCTAATTACAATTTTTGCTTCTGTACTTCCCACTTACAAAACTATAAAAACTAAGTAGAACAAAGGTCCCTCAGACCACTGTTGGAGTTGCCGCCACTTGGCCAAACTAGACAATAAAGCTTTGATGTGTAATCAATGGACTTTGTTCGTGTCTTCAATGTCTCGCGTCACTCCGGATTAGGCTTAACAGTATTATTAAATTTAATGCAGTGACATTGATAAATCAAGGTACATATGTTGAGAGAAAACATCTCCAGATTATTTTGACATTTGATTATGTTGCATACCCCTCACCCAAAGTCAAATTGTTTTCCGCACCTTCTATCTGGTTTTCTTTGTGCCTCTCCCCTCCCCACACACCCCCTCTCTCCCTCCTCACCCCATATCTCCTAATTCTTGATCAATTCATCTTAAAAAAATACTGTGTCTTTTCTCTTCTAGCTCAGACACAGTATTTTTTTAAGAAGAAAAGTATTCTTCTTAAAAAAATACTGTGTCTGAGCTAGAAGAGAAGGCAGAGGACATCTAGCCCGTCCCCCAAGAGAGGCCAGTTAATGGCAGAGCAAGAATGAAACCCAGGTTTTCTGCCTTACCCCATCATTATAAAGTAATTTTGGAAAATCAAGTAACTGTAAGCATCTCTATATTATAATTAAAGATCTCAGAAATGTGTAAAAATAACATGGTGATGGCTTTTACAGATGAAAGCACTTCAAGACCCCAGGAGAAAAAAAGCTATATTAATCCAACATTGTAGCAGCCTTCATTAGTATTATTGCTGTTATTCAAACCATTGAATCACTCTAGTTAGTTTTAATATTGTACTCTGGTAGATTTAAGATGACCACAGATTTTGTGTTACCTCTCCCCTAGAATCTGGGCTGACCTCAGTGTCCTGCCTAACAAAATACAGCAGAAGCAAGGTTCTGGGACTCTGAAGCTAAGTCATAGGAAATCTTGCTGATTCCACCTGAGCCTCTTGGGATCCTCTCTCTGAACAGCTTGAGCTGTCATGTAACAAGTCCAAAGTTACAACTTAATAACAACAACAATAAAATAACCAAATTTTAAAAATAGGCAAAGGACTTGAATAAACATTTCTCCAAAGAAGATATATAAATGGCCAATAAGCACACAAAGAAATGTTCAACATCTCTAGTCATTAGGAGAATGTGTATAAAAATCACAAATACATATCAAAACCATTTCATATCCATTAGGATAATTATTGCACAAAACACAGAAAATAAAAAAATGTTGATGAAGATGTATAGAAATTGGAATGTACATGCATTGCTGGCAGGAATGTAAAATGGTGCAGCCTCTATGAAAAATAGTTTGGTAGCTCCTCAAAAAGCAAACATAGAATTAGCATGTGATCCAGCAATTCCATAGCCAAAAGAATTGAAATCAAAGACTTAAACAGATATCTGTACATTCATTTTCATAGCAGCATTATTCACAATTGTTAAAAGGTGGAAACAACCCAAGCACCCATCAACAGAAGAACACATAAACAAAATGTGGTCTGTATACAATGAAATATTATCCAGCACTAAAAAGAAGTGTTTTGACACATGCTACAACATGGGTAAATTTTGAAGAAGTTATGCTAAATGAACTAAACCATACACAGTAAGATGAATATTTTATGATTGCACTTATATGAAGTATCTGGAATAGGCAAATTCATAGAGACAGAAGCTAGATTAGAGGTTACTAGGATTTAGGGGTAAGGGTGAGTTACTGTTTAATGGGTAGAGTTTCAATTTGGGATAATGAAAAAATTCTGGAAATACATAATGGTTGTACAACTTTGTAAATGAACTTAACGTCATTAAATTGTACACTTAAAATGGTTAATGTTGTGCATATTTTACCATAAGGAAAAATACAAGAAAAAATTGGCATACTATATTATACACTTTTTTTTAAAGAAGATGAAGGAGGAAGAGGAGGGTAAGGAGGAGGAAGAAGGAAGTCTCCTAGTCCTAATACCTTGAGGTCATCACTTGTGTAGCCACATGGAGGTAGGTGTTCTGGTTGATAGACGCAGCAGATCTTGACCTTTCGACTGTCCCTGCAGGAGCAGAACATGTGAGTAAAGCATCTTAGGCCCTCTGTGTAGCCTGACCTCCAGCTGATTCTCTGAGTGACTTCAAACAATGTCACTTGGAACTGAAGAATCACTCATCTGAACCCTGCTCTGCTCCTCAAAATCATAGACATAACAAAGTCATTGCTGTTTTACTGCCAGGTTTGGGGATAACCTGTCACACAGTGATAGATAACCAGAACATATACCTTCTACTTTCTGTAAGTGGGTTAACCTGATGGTTTCTACAGTGGAACTTAAAGAGAAGTATTGGCAAAAATGCCACTCAGTCACATTTTAGGAGGTTTAGAGAACTGTGTGGTTGGTACAACATTGATCTTCCTCAGAGATCAACAACAACAATCTGCCTTAACATTGTATCCGAGGTTGCTGGTAAAAATCCTTTAAAAAAAGGCCAATTCAGTCAGTAGAATCTTATAAAAGTAAGATTATTCCCTTTATTAAAATAGCAATGAAGAAAATGATGTTATTTTCCCATGCAAAAATATTACTATTTGGTGCTACTTGTAAAGCAGAATTATGAAAGTTATTTTGTAATCTTTTATTCTAAACTTGGGCAGTTAACTGGCTTCCCTGTGCCTTTGGACTGAGGGCTGCTCCTCAGTGCCCCAGTGGAGAGGGGTGTCACCGTTTGAGGCAAAAATGAATAGTACTACTGATATTCTACCATTGGTGTGTTATAGCAGCTGTCGGGAAGCCCGAGTTCTTCATTCATTTTCACCCATCATGTAACATGGGAAGGACACATGACCTCTCTGGAAGTCAGTTTCCTCATCCACAAAGAGAGAATACATTGTTTGCAGAATGGAATCAACAACCTAAGATGATACTCAAAATATTAATGACCAGGCTGCAGCCCAGATCAATTACATCACAACCTTTGTGGATAGCACTTCATCCTCAGGAATTTTTTAAGCTCCTGAATATTTTCTAATTACAAAGTCAAGGTTGAGAACCACTAAAGTGGAGAAATGAAGTACAGGAACATCTTTGAAATTTCCTCCCAGCTCCAAAAATGGTATAGCCTAGCTATTTTTTTCACATAACAGAAAAGTCAGTCTTCTATTCGTGTCTAGTGCAGCAATGGCCCTGGGTCCCAAGAAGCATCTAAAATGTGTAGCAGCTCCAAAGCATTGGCTGCCGGATAAACAGACTGATCAGTGTGTTTGCTCCTTGCCCATCTACTGGTTTTTATAAACTGAGAGAATGTCTCACTCTCATCATTTTCCTAAGGAACAGACTTTAAGTATGCCTTAACAGAAGATTAAGTAGAGAAGATCTACACACAACAGGTCTTAAGATTGATGATAAGGTCCAAACTGATATCATCTATGCGGTTTTATGGACGTCATCAGCATTGACAGGATGGTAGAAAAATTTTGTCTAATATATGACATCATATGGGTGGTTTTGCTGTTCATCATTTTACCCTTAAGATCACCTAGTACAGGTTGTGCAAAGTGAGAAATATCTTTGTGGGCACAAGAGGAGTCCCTCTTCACCATTTAGGCTGATTTGGAGACTGGCAAGATTACCAACTTCATCAACTTTGACATTGGTAACTTGCATATGGTGCCCAGAGGTGTTAATCTGGTAAGAATTGATATGATCACCAAGAGAGAGATACCGTGTTTTTTTTCAATGTGGTTTAAGTAAAAGATGCCAATGGCAACAGCTTTTCCACTTGGTTCTCCAGCATTATTATTATCAGTGAAGGCAACAAGACATCAATTTCTTTCTCGCCTTTTTTTTTTTAAGATTTTGTTTATTGGTTTTAGAGAGAGGAGAGAGAGAGAAAAGCAGTGGGGGAGCAGAAAGAATCAGTTCACAGCCATCTTTCGTATGCGCCTTGACTGAGCAAGCCTGGGGCTTCACACCGGCAACCTCAGCACTCCAGGTCAACGCTTTATCCACTGCGCCATCAGAGGTCAAGCAAGGCATCGGTTTCTTTCCCTGAGGAAAAAATATCCACTTCAGCATTGTTGAAGAGAGAGAGACAAGAGACTGGTGGTCAAACAGAGCAGTGAGTTAACTGATCTCTAGGTGACATGATTAAAGAAGCATTGTATTTAATTAAAAATAATACAGCATAAATAAACAAATACATAAATAAAATCTAGTATAACCTGACACCCAAAAAACATTGGTATCCCTTTAATAAATGTGGATCAATGCTATGTTGCAGACATTCTGCTTGACATTAGAGATACCAAAAAGAGTTCAGCATCTAGGTAAGGGTGGGGGCGGGTGGAAGGAACATCAAAAAGAAATATAGTACATATACACTATGGAATACTACTCAGCCATAAGAAATGATGACATTGGAACATTTACAATAACATGGATGGACTTTGATAACATTATACTGAGTGAAATAAGTAGATCAGAAAAAACTAAAAACTATATGATTCCATACATAGATGGGACATAAAAATGAGACTCAGAGATATGAACAAGAATGTGATGGTAACGGGGGGGGGGGCGGGGAGCAGAGGGAGGGGGGGGGAGAGGAGGGGCACAAAGAAAACCAGATAGAAGGTGACGGAAGACAATTTGACTTTGGGTGAGGGGTATGCAACATAATCAAATGTCAAAATAATCTGAAGAGGTTTTCTCTGAACATATGTACCCTGATTTATCAATTAAAATTAATAATAAAAAAAGAAATACAATATTCAGTCTCAATTCAAGGGAAGAAATGTGGTGGTCAGTTCTCCTTGGATAGGGGAAAGAGATTAAAAGCAAACAGCTTGAGACAAGTATTCAAGGGTAATTTGGTACTTAATAAAGGCAAAGGACAGGTAGTAGAGAGTAAAACAAAGACATCTCCAGTTGTCCAGTGCCCTGGTGTCTAAGATTTCCACATAGAGTTATTGATGTAATTAAGTGGAAACTTCTGTGTGGTTAATTCTGTGACATCAATGTGAGCCATTTTCCTCAAAAGGCTTGACTTACGAATAAAGAAATGACTTGAAAGGACAGAGATAATACAACTAATAACAACAACTACCATTTATGAGGTATGCTAGGCACATGATATATATTTTATTTTTATTTAAGTGAGAGGAGGAGAGATAGACATACTCCCACATGCACCCCAACTGGGATCCATCCAGGAACCCCCAACAGGGCCAATGCTCTGCCCATCTGGGGCCATGCTCACAAGAGAGCTATTTTTAGCACCTGAGGCAGAGGCTCCACAGAGCCATCCAAACTCCTAGGGCCAACGTGCTGGAATCAATCCAGTCATATCTGTGATAAGAGAAGAGAAAGAGAGAAGGGGGAGGGTAGGAGTGGAAAAGCAGATGGACACTTCTGTGTGCCTTGACCAGGAATTGAACCCAAGACATCCACACACCAGGTGGATGCTCTACCACTGACTCAACCAGCCAGGGCCAAGGCACATGGCACATGATATTTATGAGTTCAGTGACTTCTAATCACATAAGCAAGCTGACTCAGAATATTGAAGGACTATAACGTAGCAGATCATTTGAATTTGTTCTATGTGGTCCTGGGTTACAACTAGAATTAATTAATGAAAGCCATAGAAAAGACATTTCAATTCAAACAAAGGACTAGCTACCAAAAAGACTATATTAAGATAGGCCAAATGACTGCTGAACAAAGTAAGTTTTCACGTTTTAACTCTTAATACTTTTCTTTGTAATAGTTTTTACCCTAAACTACTTAAAGACTAAGAAAGAACTAGAGTCAAAGGCGAGTTTAAAAAATTTTGATTCTTGAAGAGTCATTCCTCTCACCCACAGATATACTTCCATTTCCTACAAGACTAACAAATAAAAGGAAAAAATGGAGATGGGCTTTTGACTCATAGATGAAATACAACTTTAGGGAGCGCAAGTACATTGGAGTTCAATTAGGATATGTATACCACCACCTAAGAGGTTCCTAACAAAACTCTGAGACAACTGTGGTACTTGAAGCTTCTGCGGTGAGGTCTGGCTTACTCAAGGTTTATTGCCTTTTTTTATTATAGTTACCCTGTGCCCACACTGCCAGTTCCAGCTAGCAGGTCTGGCTTACCCAAGGTTTATTGCCTTTTTTTTATTATAGAGTTACCCTGTGCCCACACTGCCAGTTCCAGCTAGCAGTTTCTTGCCTGAGTGGTTCTTGTCCCCTGCCATTCACCTATAGATTACCTACCTATTTGCTTTTTACTCTGATCCCCTTGCTTTGACAGATGGTTTTAACTTCAAATTACAAATAATTTTCTCTCTAAGTGTAATCTCAGTCCCCTACTTATGTTTAACATTTTAGGTAATGCCCAATGTTCCTCATCTTAAACAATTTATAGAGTTAAAACTACACTGTGTATATATATGTAAATACATATGTGTTCCAATACAAATAACTTCCTGCTTCATTATTTTCACACATAACATCCTGAAACAGAGGAGAGTAGAAAATAGGAAGGCTCCAGTGAGCTGAGGATGCCTCACACACCCTATCACCATGACACCATGTGTCAAAGCCTCCATAACCCTACAACTGAACAGAAATGTTGAAGGAGTGCCTCCAGTTTGAGGTAGGTACTTAGATTAAACTACCTGGAATTGTTCTTTAAGTCTAAAAATCTGTGACTCTGTTAATTGAGAGTCATCCTTGAAATGGGATTATTATTCATGTCTTTAGTTGAGAATCATCCTTGAAATGGGACTATTACTCATGTCTGTCTTTCAGTCAGAAGTTATCAATCATTGTGGTCAAAAACAAATAATGTCATTGATTGACTGTTTGGTTGCAGCAAAGATTACAAAAATCAATAAAAGATGGTCCTATGCTCAGAAAGTTCATTGTCTAGCAAGGGAAACAGAGCCATTCTAGACCCTTTCGGAACAATGTGGCAAATAAAGTGATTTAAAAGAATGTACAGCCTGACCAGTGGTGGTGCAGTGGATAGAGTGTTGACCTGAAACACTGAAGTCACTGTTTCAAAACCCTGGACTTGGCCTGACCTGTGGTGGCGCAGTGGATAAAGAGGCGACCTGGAAATGCTGAGGTCGCCGGTTCGAAAACCTAGGCTTGCCTGGTCAAGGCACATATGATAAGCAATCAATGAACAACTAAAGTGAAGCAAGTATGAGTTGATACTTCTCATTCCTCCCCCCCTCTCTCTCCTCTCTTTATAAAACAAATAAAATCTTTAGCTTGATCTGTGGTGGCACAGTGGATAAAGCATCAACCTGAAATGCTGAGGTCACAGGTTCAAAACCCTGGACTTGCCCTGTCAAGGCACATAAGAGAAGCAACTACTATAAATTGCTCCTCCCGTCAGCTAGAACTTGACAAAATAGTTAAGTGACTGTTGTTTTTTTTTCAGGGCCCACTTTACCAATTAGTTCAGGAAATAAACTTTTGAGCATGAACAAAATATAGAAAAATGTGGCCCTGGCCGATTGGCTCAACAGTAAAGTGTCAGCCCAGCATGTGGAAGTCTCAAGTTCAATTCCCAGTCAGGGCACACAGGAGAAGTGACCATCTATTCACACCTCCCCCTTCTCTCTCTCTTCTTCTCTCTTTCTCTCTCTCTCTCTCCCTCTCTCTCTCTCTTCCCCTCCTACAGCCATGGCTCAATTTGAGCAAGTTGGCCCCAGATGCTGAGGATGGTTCCATGGCCTCTACTCAGGTGCTAAAATAGCTGAGTTGCTGAGCAACAAAGCAGTGGCTCCAGATGGGCAGAGCATTGCCCAGTAGAGGGCTTGCTGGGTGGATCCCAGTTGGGGCACATGCAGGAGTCTGTCTCTGACTCCCTGGCTCTTACTTAATAAAAAACAAATTAAAAATGTAATCATGGAGAACTCTTCACTGTTGAGGCTAGCAACTGTGCAAGAACAATAGACATCTCTGATTATACACCTCACACCAAGCCAGAGGTTGGCTGAATCACTCATGATTTTACTTTTATTTGATATATTTAAATAGAGATATAATTTACACACAGTGAAATATACAGATGTTAAGTGCACACAGGTCAATACATTTTGAAAAACATATACACCCATGTAACCAACCACCAGTGTAGGTAGAGTGCAGAGCACATTCCTAGCAGTTGTGACTGATGCAATGCTGTGAGAACACTCCAGCACCTGAAACCCTCCTAGGCACACCCAAGAGGGAGCTCGCCCACTGTGGGGAGGTGGCTCAGCGCCAACCAGGCAGCTCCCTGACCTTTTCAGCCATTGGCTTTGAAGAACACTTTGTAACACCCTATAGCCAGAACCTGTGTATATAAGCTGGCTTGCTTCCTGAATAAAGCAGATCTGTGTCACTGAACCTGGTCTCCAGAGTTGAGTCTTTCTGTCTCTGTCATCCTCGTCCTCACCCCCGGCAGGCCTTATCCACAACTGACGCCTCAAACAGGGACCCAGTTGGCACTCAAAGGACTGGTGAGTGACCCTCTGCAATAAGAACCCTTCTCCCTCACTCCCGAGCCCCACAAGCTCGGGCCCTTTATGCCCTATTGCAGAGTAGGTGAGTTAGAGTTAATGAAAAGGATCTTTGTACCTACTAGGAAATCCTCTCTGGTTTCAACCCTTGGCTTCGGGGCACGCCTCTTTAGGCCCAAGCTCTCTGGCGCATCCATTCAGCGGAAGTACATAAGGGACAAACCTTCCCTCTCAGCCTCACTCCTGCCCTATTAGCCATCTCCCACTGAATACCCTCTACCCCTCTCACTGAGGAGCCCCTACCTCCCTATTCACTCCCCTCCACTGAGGAGGAAAGTGGCTTAGCCTCCGAGTTTAATTCTGGTGGCATGGCTCCCGCTTGCAAGCATTGGGGAGGCCTTTGTAGCCAACCAACCCCATTGCCGTTGGTACGCTGGAAGAACCCAGCCACAGCTCAGTGGTGGGGTCCACACCCCCTTCTAATGCAAGGGAGAGGTTATGCTTGTGTCTTTCCAGGAAACAGCCCTCAGCCAATTTGGATCCCAGGACAAAACATAAGGCCAGTCCCAGTGTCCCAAGATGACCCCTCCAACAAAACCCCAACCCAGGAAATGGCAAGTCTCCAGAAGAAGATCTCGTGGCCAATGTGCACACCCCATCGCCTTGGGGGATATGAAGGCTTTAGTGGAGCAAGCCCAGAGAATGGCCCCTGACGGGCCCCCAGGCCCTGGTACTCTGTTCCTGCTTACGTGTGCTATAATAACCACTAACTCCCAGACATGGGCGGACCCCCACATCTGGGCTGCTTTTCCCCACCCTGGCATTATCCTGCCCGTAAAGACAATAACAGCAAGCTGTCACTCATCAAGTCCAACTGGCCCTAATTAAAAGAGAAGGGAGAAATGTAGGTGGAGCTCAGAGCGCATTCCTAGCAACTGTGGCTGATGCAGTGCTGTGAGAACACTCTAGCACCTGAAACCCTCCTAGACACAGCCAGGAGGGAGTTCGCCAGCTGTGGGGAGGTGGCTCAGCTCCCTGACCTTTTTAGCCATTGGCTTTGAAGAACATGCTGTAATATCCTATAGGCTGAACCTGTGGATATAAGCTGGCTTGCTTCCTGAATAAAGCGGATCTGCATCACTGAACCTGGTCCCTAAAGTCGGGTCTCTGCATCTCTGTTGTCCTCACCCTGGGTGGGCCTTGTCCTCACACCAGCTCTCTCCTGCCCTTCTCAAAGTCCCTTTCCATAGGCACCACAGTTAGAATTTCTATTGCTATTGATCAGCTTTACCAGTTAGAGCACTTTATAAAAAGGAAAAACTGTAACATAGATTTTCCTGTGTCTGGTTCCTTTAGCTAATGACTTTTAGCATCACATCTGTGATATTCAACCATGTTGTTGCCGTTATCCATAGTTTTTTCCTTCATATTGCTGAGCAATATCCCATTGTGTCAATATACTACCATTTGTTTATCCATTCTTCTACTAACTAAGGTGGGTATTTCTAATTTCTGGTCATTGTGAATAAAGCTGCTATAAACATTCTTATTAAATCTACTTATAGACATATAGTATGTTTTCATATCTGTTGCATTAAATAACTAGAAGTGAGATGACTGGGTCGTAAACATGTGTTTAACTTTATTTTTTTTTAAAACTGCCAGATAGTTTTCCAAAGTGGTTTTATGATTCTACACTCCCACCAGCGATGTATAAGATTTCATTTCCAAGGGCTTCAGATTCTCACCAGTAAAGTTGTTATCAAACCTTTTTATTTAGACATAATACATTTTGGTATCTGCTAACATTTTGAAACATTCTATTATTATGGAGAATTTCATATAATTACTGAAGCATTAGATGTATCCATCACCCAGCTTTAATAATTATCGATTCATGGCCAATTTGGTTTTATCTCCACATCCATCCATCTCTCCTTGAGATTTGAAGCAAACCTCAGATATCATTTCATTTGTAAGTATTTCAGTGTGTAGCTCTAAAACACACTCTTTTTAAACCTAACTAAAATGCCATTACATTAAAAAACAAAACAAAACAGTAATGCCTTGCCATGGCTGAGTGGCTCAGTGGTAGAACATTAGCCTGGCGAGGGGGGATGTCCTGGGTTCGAGTCCCAGTCAAGGCACATAGGAGAAGCAACCATCTGATTCTCCACCCTTCCCCTCGCTCTTCTCTCTCTCTTTCTTCCCCTCCCAGAGCCATAGCTTGATTGGTTTGAGCCTGTCAACCGAGGCGCTGAGGATGGCTCTGTGGAGCTTCCTCTCATGAGCTAAAAATAGCTCTCTTTTGAGCATGGCCCCAGATGGACAGAGCATTGGCCCCAAATGGGGGTTTCTGGGTGGGTTCCAGTTGGGGTGCATGCGGGAGTCTGTCTCTCTATCTCCCCTCCACTCACTTGGGAAAGAAGAGAAAAATAAAAATAAAAAACAGTAATGCCTTAATACCATTAAATATTCAGTCAATGTGCAAATTCCCAATTGTCTCAACAATCTCTTAAATTTTTTTTTGTTGGTCTACTCAAAATCAATATCTACATAAGTATACATATTACAATCAGTTGATATGTCTTATAAGTGTCACTTAATTTAAAGGTTCCCTGTTGAATTTTTCTTTTATTATTATTTTTATTCTTTGCAATACTTTTATTAAATAAATTGGATTGTCCTCTAAAGTTTCCAACAAAATAGATTTTTCTGATGCATTATTTAACATATTTCTCTGTTGTCTGATTTTTTAAATAAATTATTTGGATCTAGAAATTTAATCATATCCAGGTTCAATTTTTAACAAAACTGCTTCATATTTGGTACTGTGTTCTTCCATCAGCAGACACATAATGTCTGCTGTCTCTTTTATTTTTTAAATGAAAGGAGGGGAGATAGTGATAAAGACTCTCACATGAGAACCATCCGGGACCCACCTAGCAACCCCATCTGGGGCCAGTGCCCAAATCAACCAAGCTGTTTTTAGCTCCTTAGGCTGATGCTCTCAGGCCAACTGAGTCACTGGCTGTGAAAGGGAAAGAGAGAGCAGAGAGAGTGGGAGAGGGAGAGAAGCAGATGGTCACTTCTCTTGTGTGCCCTGATTGGGAATTGAACAGGGGACATCCACACACCAGACCAATGCTCTATCCACTGAGTCAACCAACCAGGGCTTGCTGTGTCTTTTTTATTATGTCAACACTGTTGATGTTCATTGCATAGATCATTGATTCATTTTGGGTTACAAATGGTAATATTCCAATTCTATTTGTTTTGAGATAATTCTATAAAGAGAAACATTCTTTATTTACTGATTACCCCATAGTACAGTTCATGTAAGAGAGGCAGAATAAATTCTTAACTCTTTTTCTTTATTTGCCAATTTTTAAAGTAATGACTTCTATAGCATTCTCTTATAAAGATCAATTAGTTTGGGGGTTGGGGTATATCATTAGAATAAATTCATATATATATATGATATAAACAAATTTGGTGTGTTTCAATTCATTGCAGTTATTATTTTTGGTGATCATTTATTTCTATGAACCAAAAGTGCTTAGTCTATTGACAAATAACTTTGAAAAGCTTTACTATGCTTCAAATGGTTCTTACTTTCAACTTCATATATGGCTGTCTTTTTAATTAGAGTAATTTCACAGTACAAGGCAGTGCTGAGAAGAAGCAAGATCTTTACAATAGCATCACTATTGCTAGCAGCATCAGAGAGCACCCGCTCTGTCCAGGCCTCTTGCATAAGTTTGTCAGGAAGAAAGGTTCCCCTTCCATGAACTTAGCTCATGTAATTCTGTAATACAGCAGAGCCACCATGAAGGCTGCTAGAACTTAGGCCGCATAGTAGAATGGTTATTTAACAGAACCCTGACCCCAACTACTTAGGTTCAAATCCTGGCCCCTACCTGTCAAGTTTGGGGAAGTTATTTTTAGCTTTATTCTGTCTCATTTTCCCCAGCTGTGACACAGAGAGTAGTAACAGTACTTCAAAAAGGGTTTATGATGATAAATGAGCTAATAGATACAAAGCACCATTTTGCCTGGCAAATGGTGAATACTCAGTAAATGTGCACACTCATTACTGCTCCCATCATTTGAGCTGAATCTGGATTTCCTTTAGGATGCCCAGACCTACCTATGAATGGAGGTTTGAGACTTCAGATGCCTGCTGGAGCCCTCAATCTCTGGTTTCTACAAGAAAAAAAGAAAAGAAAAACACATCAATTAGGTACATTAGGTACATGAGTAATAGATGTTGAACCATGACATGCATTAACTTTCATAAGACACGAGAGGGAAAAGCAAGCTGTGGTTCTCACTGCACATCCCTTATTTGTTTCATCATTCTTAACTCATTTTTCCTGGGTGCTCTTATGTGCCAGCTGGGAATATCTTTCATAAAGACTTGAAACTTTGGAAAGCTTTTCATGCACATTTTCTGACTTGATCCACTTAACAGTCCTAGATGGAGGTAGGTTTTGTTATACCCATTTGACAAACAAGGGAGCTTGCCCAAGGTCACAAACTCAATTAGAGACACAGTAGAAACCAATAGCCAGGTCTCCTGACTCTATTACACTTTTTTTGCTTTCAACATCATGATCTCATCTTCTCATCCATTGATTTATCATTCAATAACTATTTATTGAGCATCTATTTATTTGTCAGGCACTGTTCTAGGACTAGCAAGTTGTTGATATAGCAGTGGATGTTGCAAGGGTAGTGGGGAACCTAGAGGCAGTTTAAGGTTGGTTGAGGCCCCAGGTGCAGAAGAAAATATTGGACCCCTTAAAAAAAGAGAGACAGGGAAAATAAAAATGCATGTTGATCAGATTTTTAAATAAATAAAAAATATTATGTACAACTAATGTTAAAATTGCACTTATGAAACCAAACTTCATGTCATTAGAAAAAAAGTGTCAAGTTGGGGTTTTGCGGGGCCCTTCAGAAGTTGGGGCCCAGGGCACTGTTAATTCCACCTCTGGGGGAACCACACAGACAAAAATCTCTGCCTTCATGGGGTTTACATTCTAGTGGGAGGAGACTAAGAACAAATAAAAACATACAGCATGTCAGAAACCAATCAGTGCTATGGAAAAACATAAAGCAAAGAATAATAATAGGGAGTGTGATGGGGTAATTGAAAGAGGTTACAGCTTTAATTGACTTGTCAGGGAAAGCCTTACTGAGAAGGTCACATTTATGTCAGGTGAAAAAGATGAATGAGGGACCTTGCAAATATTTGGTGGAGGAGCTACCAGGCAGAGAGAAGTGGCAAGGGCAAAGGCCCAAGGGGAAAGCAGGCCTAGTATGTTCTAAGACTAGCATGGAGGTTACTACAGCTAGAGTGGAGGAAGCAAGAAAGAAATATAAGAACCAAATTATTTAGGACTTTGTGAATAATTGTAAGGCCACTAATTTTTATTCTGAGTTAGATGGAATGCTATTAAGAAGATTATTATACAATCCTAACCAGGAAAATAATCAATAATAATACATGATAACTCTAAGATAACCTAGCAATTCCACCCTAGGTATTATACCAACCAGAAATGTACACATATGTGTACCAAAGCACATATGCAAGAATTATCAGCCCTGGCCAGGTAGCTCAGTTGGTTAGAGCATTGTTACAATACACCAAAGTTGTGGGTTGAATTCCCAATCAGAACACGTACAAGAATCAACTAAAGGAAAAAATGTTTATAGCAACATTATTCAAAATAATCAAAAACTGAATACTATCTAAATTTCAAACAACAGAGGAACAGATAAATAAATATTCTTTATGGATGTCATATTTAAATGATGTTTATTATAGAGAAAGGTAACTTGGAAAAATAAAAGATCTGTGATGCCTACCCATGAGTAAATCATTGTTGAACACTTTGTATTGCCAGGCACTCTAAGCCCCTCTCAATTTAATTATTGAATGACTGAGTATTATTATTATAACACATTCAGGCCTGATCTGCAGAGTGGATAATGCATTGACCTGGAGTGTTGAGGTTGCCAGTTTGTAACCCAGGCTTGCATGGTCAAGGCACATATGAAAAGCATATGAGTAGAGAGACATATGAGTTGATGCTCCCCCCACTCACCTATCTCTCTCTAAAAATCAATAAATAAAATCTTTTAAACACACACACACACATTTGGCAGACCTTTGGGGAATTGGGTCTTAGCTCTCTTGATAAAGTGGCTGTAAGTTCATCATTCTGACAGTGAAGGCCTAATGCTAAGCTCATCTGTGGTCCAATAAACAAGCAATGATGATGGAAGGATCTCAAGATAAACATCACTCCTTAAGAGCTAAGATCTACAAAACTCTTAAATATTTTCAATGTCACACACTTGAATGGGATATCTTTATCAGAAAATATAATCAAAAATAGGTAGTAATGACTATTAGAAAATGTATGACCTTAATTTATTTATTTATTATTGATTTAAGAGAAGAAGGAGAGAGAGAGAGAGAGAGAGAGAGAGAGAAACATCAATCTGTTTCTGTATGTGCCCTGACCAGGGATCAAACAGGCAACCTGCATTTCAGGACAATGCTAACCAACCAAGCTATCTGGCAAGGGCATCTCTTAATGTAAAAAAATTTTTAATTCTAGTTAATTGAGAGTAGGCTAACAAGCTTACAAAAAGATTTCACATTTCTCAACTGACTTAAAGTCAACCTTTTCTGCTATTAATAGGCCAGCTATTCATCTGACATTTAAATCCCATCTTCTAGGAGACAAATTGACATAATGAGTTTCTTGTATTTTAAACCGAGGGATATCCAAAGTAGTTCTTTGAAACCACACCCTCAATTAAAGCCAAACATTATTAAGGCCAAATTACCTTAAATATGGCATGTTTTAGTGTTATGTTCTACATTTTTTTAATGTATTATATATTAATATTTGGAGAGGCCCATGATAGGTGTATTACAGTGTCAGAAGCATTCACTCCTCAAACCAAGAGTAAGGCCACAATAACCTAAACTCAGATGGGCAGAGGAAAAAGAGAAATGACTCTGTAAAATATTCAGGGAAAAACAAAACCCAGAGCTTAAAGGAAACCATAACCTTAACTTTCTAATTCTGAGATGGTGATACCCTGGTTTCTCTTCAGATTGCATAAATCTTTCATCTTTTACTAATTCTGAGATGATAGTGGGGAACATCTGTTTACCAGTTAAATACACTGCCATTTACATAAGAGAGTACATTTAATGGACAAAGCATTAAGATCACTGAAAGATGATGTTTTGTTTGCAGTAATGTGTGGCTGCACAGCCTTTCCACCCAGCATTCATGTCCAACATAACTAAGTAGTCCTGTGAGACATCAAATTCTCATTGATCAAAGTCTGTGTCTGAATAGATGATGTTAGAGTAATGGCGTGAGAGATACTCCTAATATCTCCCCTTGAAATTTCAACAAATTGAACAACTATAATGCAGGGAAGAAACCCCAGCTGGGCTCACAGGCACACCTGAAAGATCCACACACCAAATAGACTAAAGGTGGGATGGGGTGAAAGGGGGGTGGAAGATAAATGCATTCATGGTCAGCTCTGGAGAGGAGACAAACCCAAAGTGACTGGGTTTATTTTTTTCTCTGCTGGGCTACCAGAGGAGGGAAGCTCAGGTTATTTGGATTTTGTCTGAGGGGTATGAGGGGGAAACTCGGAGTGACTGGGTTTTTTTCTGCCGGAAGAGCAGTGAGACAGAGGGGCAGAGGAGAAGATAAACCAAAGCAGCCAGAATGTGGGGTTATGTCCAGTGTTCCCATAGGCTGCCTGCAGCCCACACTTGGCAGAGATGGAGAAAACAGAAGTGCAACCCCCCAACCTCCCAGATCCTGCCTCCTTCACCTCACGGTAAGGAGAGTAGCAGAGGAAAACTCCACAGCTAGCTCTCCAAAGCCACTCTCTCCCCTGAAGAACAGAGGTGCTCCATGTCCAGTCCCCTGGCCTGTGGAGATGTGTGGAGGAGTGCCTGGAAACCTGAGATCTTCACTGCTAGAGCTGAAGCCATAAAGCCCTCACAATGGGCTCCACCCACCAATGTGACTGCGGTTGCCCCTATATCATTGTGACAGCAACAACTCAGTGAAAGACAGCCCAGGAACTTTACAGAGCTAAAACTTGTAATAAAGCAACAACTGCTGGAAGAAAACAGTAACCTCTCAAAACTGAAATTTGTTTTTCTTTTTTTCCCCTTGTTTTTTTTCTCTTTTGAATTTTTTTTTAATTTTATTTTTTGTGGGTGTTTTGTTTGTTTCTTATTTCTTTTTTTGGTTTTTGATCTTTGCTTTCTGTGCTTTTCCTTTTCTACTTGTCATTATTTTTCAAATTTGTATTATATATTTTTAATTTTTATTTTTCACTTTTTAAGGGTTTTTTGTTGTTAGAGTTCTTAGTAATGCCACTCTCAAATGCTATCAAGAAAAAATTGAATACCATGGCTACACAAGACAAAGATGTAGTTCAGAAAGAAAATGAAAAATCTCCAGAAAAAAATCTCAATCACATGGAAATTTTGAAGTTAAATGATAGAGAATTCAAAATTGAACATCTGAAAATACTCAACAAGATGTAAGAAAATACCAATAGGCAAATTAACAGGCTCACTAAGGAGACTGAAATTTTAAAAACAGAGATGAACTTAATACATGAACTGAAAATTAAGGCAGCAAGTCTAGCTAATAAAACAAGCTAGATAGAGGAAAGAATCAGTAACATTGAAGACAGGCAACTAGAGATGCTAGAGAGAGAAAAGGAGAGAGACATAAATTTTTAAAAAATGAGAGAGCACTATAAGAATTGTCTGACTCCATCAAAAAGAGCAATATAAGAATAATGGTTATATCAGAAGAAGAGAGGGAGAAGGGACTGGGGAGCCTATTCAAACAAATAATTGATGAGAATTTCCCAAGCTTACGAAAAGAGTTAGAGACTTGAATCCAAGAAGCAAATAGAATGCCAAGTTACCTCAACCAAAACAGACCTACTCCAAGGCACATCATAATAAAATTGTCAAAAATCAATGACAAAGAAAAAATCCTCAAGGCAGCTAGGGAAAAGAAGAACATAACATATAAATGAAAGCCAATTTGGTTATCATCAGACTTCTCAGTAGAAACCCTACGAGGCAGAAGAGAGTGGACCCAAACATTCAAAATACTAAAAGAGAGGAATTACCAGCCAAGAATACTATATCTATCAAAGTTATCTTCCAAATATGAACGAGAAATAAAAACTTTTACAGACATACAGAAGCTGAGGGAATTTATCACCAGAAAACCCTTGCTGCAGGAAATACTCAAAGGGGTTATTCAACCAGACATAAAGAACAAAACAAATCAAACTATAAGTAAAAGCTCCAACAAAGTCACAATAAATACAAGGGTAATCTGTGACAACAATAACAAAAAAAGGGGAGAGGATAAAGATCTGCAGTCGCAAAAGAGGATGGAGTGCAGAAGCACTCACAAGGCAAAGGACTCTTGTATGTATGAACATTTTTCTCTTAATAACCTAATGATAACCAACCATGAAGAAGCCACTACTGAAACACACAGCTTAAAAAAAAAAGAAATAGGATAAAGAAGTATGGAATACCACCAAACAAAAACAACTCACAAAAACAAAAGAGAGAAGAACCAAATACAACACAGAGCTACTTGAAAACAAAACATAAAATGGCTATAGGAAACCCTCAAGCGTCAATAAGTACCCTCAATGTAAATGGACTGAATTCACCAATAAAGAGGCACAGAGTAGCAGATTGGATCAAAAAGCAAACCCAACCATAAGCTGCCTTCAAGAGACACATCTAAGCTGCAAGAACAAAAGTAGATTCAAAGTGAAAGGTTGGAAAACAATTGTCCAAGCAAATAATATACAAAGAAAAGCAGGTGTAGCCATACTCATATCTGAAAATGCTGACTTCAAGACCACAAAGGTAACCAGAGACAAAGATGGACATTTCATAATGATAAAGGGGACACTGTATCAAGAAGACATAACACTTCTTAATATATATGTACTGAACCAGGGAGCACCAAAATATTAATATATAATATTATAACTGATAAAAAATAAAAGCAGACAAAAACACAGTCATACTTGGAGATCTCAACACACCATTTATGGCTTTACATTGATCATCCAAAGAGAAAATCAATAAAGAAATATGGGCCTTGCCTGACCAGGTGGTGGCGCAGTGGATAGAGCATCGGACTGGGATGCGGAAGGACCCAGGTTCGAGACCCCGAGGTCGCCAGCTTGAGTGCGGGCTCATCTGGCTTGAGCAAAGAGCTCACCAGCTTGGACCCAAGGTCGCTGGCTCCAGCAGGGGGTTACTCAGTCTGCTGAAGGCCCACGGTCAAGGCACATGTGAGAAAGCAATCAATGAACAACTAAGAAGTCGCAACACACGAGAAACTGATGATTGATGCCTGTCTGTCCCTGTCTATCTCTGCCTCTGTAAAAAAAAAAAAAAAAAAAAAAAAAAAAAAAAAAAGAAAGAAAGAAATATGGACCTTAAATGACACAGTAGACCAAATGGATATAATAGACAGGGCATTTCATCCCAAAACATCAGATTATACATTCTTCTCCAGTGTGCTTGGAACAATCTCAAGGATAGACCACAAAACTAGTCATGTTGGGCCAGAAAACTAACATCAACAAATTCAGGAAAATTGAAATTATACCAAGCATATTTTCTGACCATAAAGTTTTAAAATTATAATTCAACTGCAAAAAGGAAGTAAAGAACTCCACAAAAATGTGTAAATTAAATCACATACATCCTAAAAATGACTAAGTTATAGAGAAATAAAAGCAAAGATCAAAAGATATATATATAGGCCCTGGCCGGTTGGCTTAGTGGTAGAGCATCGGCCTGGTGTGCAGAAGTCCCGGGTTCGATTCTCGGCCAGGGCACACAGGAGAAGTGCCCATCTGCTTCTCCACCCCTCCCCCTCTCCTTCCTCTCTGTCTCTCTCTTCCCCTCCTGCAGCCAAGGCTCCATTGGAGCAAAGATGGCCCGGGCGCTGGGGATGGCTCCTTGGCCTCTGCCCCAGGTGCTAGAGTGGCTCTGGTCGCAACAGAGCGACGCCCCGGAGGGGCAGAGCACCGCCCCCTGGTGGGCGTGCCGGGTGGATCCCGGTGGGGCGCATGCGGGAGTCTGACTGTCTCTCCCTGTTTCCAGCTTCAGGAAAAAAAAAAAAAAAAAAAAATATATATATATATATATATATATATATATATATATATATACACACACACAAGTGAAAATGACAACACAGCATATCAAAATTTCTGGGAGGGAAGTTTATATCATTATAGGCTTATATCAAGACACAAAAGAGCTCCCAAGTAAACAACCTAAAATCACATCTTAAGGAACTAGAAAAAGAAGAACAAAGGCAACCCAAAGTTAGCAGAAGAAAGGAAATAGTAGAAATTAGAGCCAAACTAAATGAAATAGAGAACAAAAAAAACTATAGAAAAAAATTAATTAAACAAAGAGCTGGTTCTTTGAAAAGATCAATAAAATTCACAAACCCCTGGTTAGACTCACTAAGAAAAAAGAGAAAGGACTCATGTAAACAAAATCCGAGCTTGACCAGGTGATCGCGCAGTGGATAGAGTGTCGGACTGGGATGCCAAGGACCCAGGTTTGAGACCCTGAGGTTGCCAGCTTGAGCGCAGGCTCATCTGGTTTGAGCAAAGCTCACCAGCTTGGACCCAAGGTCACTGGCTTGAGCAAGGGGTTACTTGGTCTGCTGTAGCCCCACAGTCAAAGCACATGTGAGAAAGCAATCAATGAACAACTAAGGTGTCGCAATGAAAAACTAATGATTGATGCTTCTCATCTCTCTCCATTCCTGTCTGTCTGAGCTATCTATCCCTCTCTCTGACTCTCACTCTGTCTCTGTAAAAAAAAAAAAAAAAACGAAATGAAAGAGGAGAAATTACCACAGACATTATAGATATGCAAAGTATGCAAAGGATCATAGTAGAATACTATGAAAAAATATTTGCTGCCAAATCAACAACCTAGAGGAAGTGGATATATTTCTAGAACTATACAATCTTCCTAGACTGAGTTATGAATAGGTGGAAATCCTAAACAGACCCATAAACAGGGAGGAAATAAAAGCAACTATCAGAAACCTCCCTAAACATAAAAGTCCAGGACAAGATGGCTCCACTAGTGAATTCTACCAAACATTCGAAGAAAATTTTGTTCCTATCCTTCTCAAAGTCTTTCAAAAAATAGAAGAAGCAGCAATACTCACTAACACATTTTATGAGGCCAACATAACCATGATACCAAACCTGGCAAGGACAACACACAAACACAAAAGAAAACTACGGACCAATATTTCTAATGAATACAAACGCCAAAATCCTAAACAAAATACTAGCAAATCGAATACAACAACACATTAAAAAAGTAATACATCACGATCAAGTGGGATTTGTTCCTGGAGCACAAGAATGGTTCAATGTACAAAAATTTATCAATGTAATACACCACATCAACAAAACAAAGAACAAAAATCATGTGATTCCATCCTGAGCTGTGGTGGCACAGTGGATAAAGTGTTAACCTGGGATGTTGAGGTCGCCGGTTCAAAGCCCTGGGTTTGCCTGGTCAAGGTACATATAGGAGTTGATGCTTCCTGCTCCTCCCAACCTTCTCTCTCTCTCTCTCTCTCTCTCTCTCTCTCTCTCTCTCTCTCTCTCTCTCCCTCCCTCCCTCTCTTTCCCCACCCCTCTCTCTTCTTCCCCCTTTTCTAAAATGAATAAATAAAATCTTTTTAAAAGATCATATGATTCTATCAATAGCTGCAGAGAAAGCATTTGATAAAACACCCCTTTATGTTTAAAACACTCAATATAATCAGAATAGAAGGAAAGTACCTCAACATAATAAAGACCATGTATGACAAACTATCAGCTAATATCATACTAAATGTTGAAAAAACATTGTGGTTTTTCCTCTAAAATCAGCAACAAGACAAGGCTGCCCACTCTCTCCATTCTTATTCATCATACATAGTTCTGGAAGTTTTAGTCAGAGCAATCAAATAAAAGAAAGAAAGAAAACACATTTATATCAGGAAAGAAGAAGTAAAGGTATCACTTTTTGCAGATGACTTGATCCTGTATATAGAAAACCCCAAAGACTCCACCAAAAAACTATTAGAAACAAGAAAGCAATACAATAATGTTGCAGGATACAAATCAATATACAAAAGTCGAGTGCTTTCCTGTATGCCAATGATGAAACCTTGGTAAATGAACTGAAAAAACCAATTCCTTTTACGAATGCAACAAAAAAATAAATAAATAAAACAAAATACCTAGGAATAAACTTAACAAAGGGTGTGAAGGACCTATTTACTGAAAACTACAAAGCATTATTGAAAGAAATTGAAAAAGGCACAATAAAATGGAAAAATATTCCATGTTCATAGATTGGAAAAAACAACATAGTGAAAATGGCCATATTATCCAAAGCAATATACAAATTTAATGCAATTCCCATCAAAATCCTAATGTTATTTTTTTTAAAATAGAACCCAAAATCACCAGGTTTGTATAGAACCATAGGATACCTCAAATAGCCAAAGCAATCCTGAGAAAAAAGAATGAAGCTGCAGGTATCACACTACCTGACTTCAAATTATACTATAGAGTCATAATAATCAAAACAGCATGGTATTGGCAGGAAAAAAAGACAGGACAATGGAACTGAATCAAGAGCCCAGAAATTAAACCACATATATATGGCAAATAATCTTTGACAAAGGAGCCAAAAACACACAGAGAAATCCTCTTCAATAAATGGTGCTGGCAAAATTGAAAAGCCACATGCAAAAGAATAAAACTTGACTACAGTTTGTCCCCTTGCACAAAAATTAATTCAAAATGGATCAGAGACCTAAAAATATAAGGTCTGAAACAATAAACTACATAGAAAAAAACATACATACTAAACTCATGGACCTAGGCTATAAAGAACAATTCATGAATTTGACCCCAAAGTCAAGGGAAGTAAAGGCAAAGATAAATGAATGGGACTATATCAAACTAAAAAACCTCTGCACAGCAAAAGAAAAAACAAAAACAAAAACAAAAAAAACCCTGATAACAAAACAAATAGGCAGCCAAATAAATGGGAGATATTTGCAAACAACAGCTCCAGTAGGGGTTAATATCCAAAATAGACACAGAACTCACAAATCTCAGTAACAAACAAGCAAATAATCCAATTAAAAAATGGGGAGAGGCCTGACCTGTGGTGGTGCAGTGGATAAAGCGTCGACCTGGAAATGCTGAGGTCGCCGGTTCGAAACCCTGGGCTTGCCTGGTCAAGGCACATATGGGAGTTGATGCTTCCAGCTCCTCCCCCCCTTCTCTCTCTCTGTCTCTCCCTCTCCTCTCTAAAATGAATAAATAAAAAATTAAAAAAAAAAAAAAGAATCTTTGTTTCTAAAAAAAAAAATGGGGAGACAATGTAAAGAGACACTTTTCCCAAGAGGACATACAAATGGCCAACAGATAGATGAAAAGATGCTCATCTTCACTAGCTATTAGAGAAATGCTAATCAAAACTACAATGAGATACCACCTCACATCTGTTAGATTGGCTATTATCAGCAAGACAGGTAATAACAAGTGTTGGAGAGGCTGTGGAGAAAAAGGAACCCTTAGTCATTGCTGGTGGGAATGCAAATTAGTACAACCATTATGGAAGAAAGCATGGTGGTTCCTCAAAAGATTAGGAATAGAACTACCATATGACCCAATCTGTCTACTGGGTATCTACTCCAAAAACTCAAAAAACATTGGTACATAAAGACACATGCACCCCTCCCCTGTTCATCGCAGCATTATCCACAGTGGCCAAGACATGGAAATAACCAAAGTGTCCCTCGATAAAAGATTGGATTAAAAAAATGTGGTACAGCCTGACCTGTGGTGGCGCAGTGGATAAAGTGTCGACCTGGAACACTGAGGTTGCTGGTTCGGGGCCGCGGGCTTGCCTGGTCAAGGCACATATGGGAGTTGATGCTTCCTGCTCCTTCCCCCTTCTCTCTCTAAAAATGAATAAATAAAAAAAAAATTTAAAAAAAAGTGGTACATATATACAATGTAAATGCTATTCAGTCATTTACAACAACATGGATGGACCTTGAGAACATTATACTGAGTGAAATAAGTAAATCAGAAAAAGCTATGAACTGTATGATTTCACACATAGGTGGGATATAAAAATGAGACTCGTGGACATGGATAAAAGTGAAGTGGTTACTGGGGACAAGGGTTGTGGGGAGGGGTGGGGGAAAGGGTGTAATAAGGGACAAATATACGGTGATGGAAAATGATTTTACTTTGAGTAGTGGGTATACAACATAATCAACAGTTCAAATACTATAGAAACATTTACCTGAAACCTATGTACTCTTATTAATCAATGTCACCCCGTTGAATTTAATTTTCTAAATAAATTTATTTTTTAAAAAGTCTGTGTCTGACAAAACAAAAACAAAAAGAAAAAAAATTGGATAGTCCATATTTTAAGTTCCAGGACCCCAGCAAGTGGAGGTTTCTTCTTGGAAATATTTAATGCTGAGGAGTCACAGAATCTAAAACCATGAAAACAGTCAAATGGCTCTGAGTTTGTATAGTTATTTAAATAGTCATTTAGAAGAGATAGAATAGAGAGAACTTTCATAAACACCTTGAATAATAAATCGTCGTGTTTAAAGAAAAATTACATTATGAAATGGAAATTAGCTGTTATGATCAAGCCATCTGGCTAATATAATTGATTAGTTCACATTTTTAAGAAGGGAGAAAAGCTCAACCTAGAGAAAAACTGAATAGATTTTAGAAAATTAACTAGAATTGATACATTCTATTTTGTTGGACAAGTATGAATTTTGTAAAGAGCAAAGAGATAAAAAGCCTTTGTTATCTCTGATTGTAAATGAAAACTATAAATAAAAATGTTCAATGTTTCAATTAACATTAAAAACCCTTACAGGCCCTGGCCGGTTGGCTCAGTGGTAGAGCATCCGCCTGGCGTGCAGAGGTCCCAGGTTCGATTCCCGGCCAGGGCACACAGGAGAAGCGCCCATCTGCTTCTCCACCCCTCCCCCTCTCCTTCCTCTCTGTCTCTCTCTTCCCCTCCCGCAGCCGAGGCTCCATTGGAGCAAAGATGGCCGGGGCGCTGGGGATGGCTCCTTGGCCTCTGCCCCAGGCGCTAGAGTGGCTCTGGTCGCGACAGAGCGACGCCCCGGAGGGGCAGAGCATCGCTTCCTGGTGGGCAGAGCATTGCCCCCTGGTGGGCGTGCCGGGTGGATCCCGGTCGGGCGCATGCGGGAGTCTGTCTGACTGTCTCTCCCCGTTTCTAGCTTCATAAAAATACAACAAACAAACAAAAAAAAAACCTCACATAAAATAGAAATTTGCACATATACATAAAAAATAAATATACATGTGTGTAGGACAATGAGACATTAAGATGTCTATACAAATATTCACTTCTATAGTTGATAACATGAGAAGAAATGGTTCTAGATTTTCTCCTTATTTTATTTGTTTTTTAATTTTTTATGCCTGATCAGGCAGTAGCACAGTGGATAGAGCATCAGCCTGGGATGCTGAGGACCTAGGTTCAAAACCGAAGTGGCCAGCTTGAGCACAGTGTTGCCAGCTTGAGCGTGGGATCATAGACATGACCCCATGGTAGCTGGCTTGAGCAAGGGACCAGTTGAAGAACCCTGGTCAAAGCACATATGAGAAGGCAATCAATGAAGAACTAAAGTGTCGCGACTATGAGTTGATGCTTCTCCTTTCTCTCTCTTCCTGTCTGTCCGTCACCACCCCCTTCTCTACAAGAAAGAAAAATTATATATTGATTTTTACAGAGAGAGGGAGAGAGAGAGAGAAACATCAAATTTCGTTCTACCCATTCATGCACTCATTGGTTGATTCTTGCATGTGCTGTAACTGGGTATGGAATGATGCTGTACCCTACCGATCTACCTGGCCAGGGCGTGTTTTCTCCCTATTTTAAAAATACACTTCAACAACTCTGTAATCATATTATGCTTAGCCCATGTATTATCTGCAGCTTTCCTCTAATAGGTGACAATTTTCTGCATTGATACTGAAAACACTGAGATATGTTTATAAGAAAACATCCCCCCAGACTTCATGGAGATGTGCTTTAAGTTTTAAAGTGGCAAACTGGGCAGGGTTGTCCCTTTTCATAACTGAGTGTCCTGAACCTCCTCCCTGAAATTTATGCTAGACTTTCTGTTGGATTAAACCTTTCCTTCTACTGATCCCTCATCCGGAATGAAAATAAGCCCTAATCATTCTGTGTTGGAAATGTCTGTCCTTTTGGGTTTCTCTTCTTTGCTTAGAATTTGTTTTCAGGTTATTTTGGTTGCTACTGTTTGTAGTGAATTATTGACTCTGTCCTCCTGGGTTGCCAGTTCAAAGTGCTTCAATACATATTATTTCCTTTCACTTTCACAAAGATCCTTTAAAGAATATATTATTATAATCATCCCCACTTTACAGGTGAAGAAATTAAAACTCAGAAGGTTCAGTGGATTTGATCTTATAGTTGGCAGAGACCAGATGACAGATTGCTTCTAAATCCACATTATTTTCACAATGCCATATGCAAAGAGAAATTTGTTCATTGTTTTTCTTTGCCCTTTGAAATGTGTTTCTGGAAGGTGGGTTTGATTAATGTTTGCCAACTTCCAGGTGGTTAATGTTGGCAGCTGGGTGGTTAAAGTTGGAGTCGTTAATATTTTTAAAAATAATATTTGAGCCCTAGCTGGGTAGCTTAGTTGGTTGGGACATTGTCCCAATACACAAAGGTTGCAGGTGCGTTCCCCAGTCAGGGCACATACAGGAACAAATGGATGTTTCTGTCTTTCTCTCTTCCTCCTTTCTAAAAATGAATAAATAAATTAAAAAACAAAAATCATATTTCACACCAAACAGGGAACAGAAATGTATGAATCTGAAACCTAGGGAGTGGAAAAGAATTTTTCTCAAATCATTTCAGCCAAAGCTTGTCTGGCATTTTTAAGCCCATTGGCCTACCTTTGACGACTCACTCCTCTACAGTGCTTCATATCTACAGATGCTGAATCTACTGGATCTTATTCTGCCTGCCTGTCAGGGTAAGAGGGAGGATCTTGGGTTTGCCCTGGTGTGTTCATAAAGGGAAATGGCATTTATGCAGCGCCGCCTATGAGCAAGGCACTGCTTTCTGTGTGACATGAAATAATGGGTGAAATCCTTATGACCCCTCATTGAGATAGGACTGTTATTTTTTCCCTTTATATAGAGAAGGATACTGAGGAAGGTTAAGTGACTTGTCCAAGGTTTCACAACAAATAAATGACTCAGGTGGAGGTGAGAGGGCTGCAGATTTGGACAAAGGGTCTCCAGGGCCACTCTCAGGTCCATGCTCTTTCACTACAGCTCTCTGTAAGTCCAGTGTTGGCCTAGACTTGGTGCAGGATCTCAATGCAACCACCAACGGTGAGGTACAAGGTTGCCAGAGAAAAGGGGGTGTGCGGCGTACCCCGGGAGTAGGTGCTTTCACAGGGACTTGAGCTTCCATAATCCAAATCCCCATTTACTGATGAACGTTAGAAAAGCAGCTAGACGGAAAACCTGGACGTCGCCAGACTCCCAACTTCTGCTGACCCTTTGCCATGCGGTCGGGGGCTTGTGTGGGTGCATCTGCCTGCGGATTCGGGGCTGTGGGAGGAAGCCCAGGCCCTCCCGGAGAAAACATCCTTCCCCCACCCAGAAACACGTTGTAGAGCCCCACCCCAACCCCACCTCCCGCAGGGTCCCAGTCCTTTGGAAGGTGAACCGACACGTTTCAGGAAAACTGTGCTCCCAGGTACCCCGGGGGCAGCTTTTCTAGCTTCAGGTCCCTGTCCCGGGAGACCAGCCCTGCGGGGCCGAAGGGTGGCCCGCCCGCGGCTGGGGAAACGACTCTGCCCGCCCTGCTCGCCACAGGGCCGGGTCTGCCGGCGCTCCTTTCTGGCCCAGCCTGGGGGGCGACGTCAGCTTCTCCGACTCCCGCTGCACAGCCGACTCAGACCGGCGGCTGCAGAGGCCTGAAGCCTGGGCTCCCGGGCCCGCTCCCAGCAAGCCCTCGGCGGCTCTGCACGCGGCTGCGACCCAGGCCCGCTCCCAGCAAGCCCTCGGCGGCTCTGCAGCGTCTGGGCTCCCAGGCCCGCTCCCAGCAAGCCCTCGGCTGCTCTGCAGCGTCTGGCTCCCAGGCCCGCTCCCAGCAAGCCCTCGGCTGTTCTGCAGCGTCTGGGCTCCCAGGCCCGCTCCCAGCAAGCCCTCGGCGGCTCTGCAGCGTCTGGCTCCCAGGCCCGCTCCCAGCAAGCCCTCGGCTGTTCTGCAGCGTCTGGGCTCCCAGGCCCGCTCCCAGCAAGCCCTCGGCTGCTCTGCACGCGGCTGCGACCCAGGCCCGCTCCCAGCAAGCCCTCGGCGGCTCTGCAGCGTCTGGGCTCCCAGGCCCGCTCCCAGCAAGCCCTCGGCGGCTCTGCACGCGGCTGCGACCCAGGCCCGCTCCCAGCAAGCCCTCGGCGGCTCTGCACGCGGCTGCGACCCGGCGGGATAGGGGTGCCTCTGTGACCTTCCTAACTCCTGTTTCGTCCAAGAAAGGAGGAGACGGAACCGAAGACAGCCAGGGACAAGGAATGACCACTGGTCAGGAACTTACGTTTATTTTCCTTTCCTTTTTCTTCAAAAGAAACCCACTGGCTCTACAGAGTTACCAACGCTCAGGGACAGAGTCGTGCGAGGGACGGGCAGGCCTCGGTGACTTTCGCTAAAATCGTGAGTCCCGAAGCCTGGAGAAGCCAGCAGGGGTCTTTCTCCGCTTCAGGAACGGCAGGGTCAGCCCAACGTCTTGTTCCCATTCTGGGCCGGCTCCGCGGGCGGGCGGAGGACACCGGCACCTGGGCCGGGCTCGCGCTGTCCCGACGCCTGGCCCGGCCGCTGGCCCGCGGTGCTGCGGCTCCCGCACCGGGCTCACCGGCACCAGTTGGGGAATGGAGCTCTCTCCGCAGGGAACCTCGCCATGTTTAAGGCCAATCCCTGAGGGTCTGGACCTCTGTCCCTTCCCCACCTGTCAGCCGTCCCTCTCCTCTGGCCCCTAGAAACCGCGCGGATCGCTTCGCTCTGAGAAAAGCTCAGGTTTGCACAGCAAGCGGAAGACAGAGGTCAGAAATGGGGGTGGTCGCCCACCCAAGAGGTGGCTGAGACTCCTGAACTGAAAGTGAGGTTGACCGCTTTTAAGTTTTCAAAGCGTGAAAGTTTCCAATGCACAACGTTCACCTGGATTCTAACTCCATGCTGAACGCCAACGACCAAGAAAACACCCACGCAGGTAGGGCGTGGGTAAGGCCGACCAGGAACAAGTCTGACTGCAAGCTGAGGAGGGTAAAGACAGAGGTTCCTTTTCTACGCGGGGAAACTAAGGTTTTAATAGAAGATTCCAAAAGATGAAGCCTGCACTTTCCTGGCACAGCTGGCGGCCCCAGTTCCGGGGTCAGTCACTCTGCCTACCTGGAACCCCACCGTGCCTCACCTGTCCCCACAGATTGCTCACGTCGGGCACCCCCACACACACCTGTCTTGCTCATACACACATCTTAACTGCTTTAAGGACGTCCTCACTCCAGCTCGACGGGGAGTTAACTCAAAGCCGCTGTAACCGGCTGAGTCCTTGTATCTGAGACCTGCCCTGTATGGTTCCCAAGCACAGCCCCAGTCCTACCCATGAATTTTGAAAGAGGCAGCCAGGCTCAGACTGGAAACAGATATGAGAGTGTTCCAGCCGAATCCTCTGCCCCAAGGGGTTTTTTTTTTTTCTTTCCTGACACACCCAGGGATGAGAGCAACAATAACTACAATATCTGTCATTTTTGACAGCTAACTACTTGCCAAGCAAACTTAAAAAGGCTTTATTTTCTCAAGAAAGGCTCCCAACAACCCAATGAAACAGATTCTATTGTTATACTCATTTTATAGATGAGAAAACTGAGATGCAGAGAAGCTAATGTATCAGTTACCCGAGCTCCAGCTAAGAGAAACCCAGCATTCTGCTGCTTTGGTTTCAGAGGAGAGGATGGGGATCGTGTTGGTAAGGGAAGCAGAATGTGGCCCGCAGCGCTCAACTAGGCTCCCCAGTCTTTAAGATCTCCCAGGTCTTCCACCAACAAAGTGTCTGGAGGATTTCCAGGAACCTTGCTGGAGGGCGCCAGCAAGAGGAAGCAATGCCTTGCTGAGGACTTAAGCCTAGGGACACACTCATCTCATTTGGATCTACATTTTGGCCCTGGATGTTTTAGTTGTTTAATCTTGAGCAAATTGCTTAACCACTTCAGCTTCTAATTCTCAGCTATAAAATAGGAATAATAATGCATAATGCAGGTGAGCAAATCTTAAGATCCTTAAAAGCAAGACATTTACTTTTTCTTGTTTTCCCTTTGGTTTTTCTCATGCCTGGCATGATGCTGGGGACATAATGAATGCACAAAGAAAATATTTTTTTTTACTTTCTGCTTTTCCAGAAGAAGGGCAGGCTCACCTCGTGCCTCCCATTGTCCCCTACCCTCTGTCTGACTCCTCCCAGGCACAGACCCAAGTAGGTGATCTCCATCCATCCACATCAACCTCAGGCCTGGACCAAGTGAATCTCTGAGAGAGAGCATTTGGCAAACTGGCCTTGATTTTGGAGCTCCCTGAAAACAGTGGACAATTGAGGGGTGAGGGGAACCCAAGAAGGGAGCAATACCATGACCTACAGTCTTGGCTCTCCTTCCTGTTAATCAGAAGGATTAACATGCCAAACTTCTTCTAGTGGGAGCTATACACATGTTAACTCAATCTTCCCAACAGTCCATTATGGTAAGACTTCCCCTATTTTACAGATGAAAAATTGAGGCACAAATGGACCTGTAACGTGCCTGTGGTCACTCCATCAATGAGTGACAGAGGAAAATTCAAACCACAAGGCTATATAGCCTCCCTGTAAAGGCACTATTCTGTTATCATCCTGGTGGACTCTCGAGGTCCAGGTTCCTCAACTCTATGTGCCTGGGGTCCTTTTCTCTGTTTGGAGATCTGGTTAAATTCCTAGAAGAGTTCTGCCCTATACCCTCTCATCCTCAGGAGACACAGCAGGCAGCAGGACCTGTGCAATCTCCAGGCCTTTATTTTTATTTTTTTTGCATTTTGCATTTTGGGGAAATTGTATCTTGGTGAATATGAGGCTATAGAGCTCTGAGGTCTGGACAATGTATGTAGGGACACCTGGCCCAGGGGAGAATCCAGCTCCCCTAAACTCCAGTGCCTTCAACACCCACCTCTGCCTCTGCACAGCACAGCAGCTGGAACCGTCCCCAACCAGACCGAGTATGAGACACTGCTCCTAGGGGAGATGCTCCATCCCTCACCTTCCAATTAAGGATGGCAGTTAAGACCAGCATTTCCTTGCCTGGGCTTTCCTCCTCCTGGATCCAAGCTCTGTGGTTTTGCCGGCACCATCCTGGCTGGCCGCCCCATTAGGAGCCCCAAGTGCTTCAAGAGCTTTTGGCCTCTCTTCACTCCTGGTCATTTATTCATTTCTTCAGTCAACAAACATTAACCTCTCTTGTGTGCTGGGTCCCAGCGATCTCCAGCTAAAACCCAATGCTTGCCCTCTCTGGCCACCAATGTTCAAGCTATTGTGAGGAAAATGTCTCTGAGGGGATGGGGGAAGAAATCAAGGAGGTGCCCTGAGGGTGAACAGGAGTTTGGGTGACCAGAGAAGCCAATGGGGCAGTCCCGAATGGCCCGCTGGACCCTACTTCCACGCCGCCATGCTCTCAGGACAGCATGTGGGTTGGAGAGAAAGCCAGTAGGTTCTGCCATCCAAGCACTTTCCTAAACTGTCACTTCACATGCTCCTGGGGGCCTCCTGCAGTGGGGCCAGCTGAGCTCTGTCCCGGACACATTCATAAGTGGCCTTTCTCTCCTCAGTCCTGGGCCCACGCACCTGGGTGATGGTGATCAACATTTCCACAGCACCAACCCCGCCTGGGGGTAACCTGGATAGTCAGCCGGGATCAGCTTTGGAGGAATAGAGGAAAGAGGGAGATATCATTCAAGCAAAGGGCAAGTGCAAACAACTGTGGAAACTGCAGCCTTTAAGTTGTTTCCCCTCATTCCCGTCTCTCGGTTTCTTTCCTCGATGGAGCCCTTTTGGAGCGTCAGGAAACATGACTCCCCTGGTTCCTGCCGGCGGCAAAGAACAGCCCCTGGCTTCTCCTTCAGCGCCCCCCCCCCCAGCCTGGAGAAGGGCAGGTAGGGAGCCAGCGGTGCGTCCCCCTGCCGCAGCTTTAAAGACCCCGTGCCTGCAGAGCGAGGACCCCGCGCTGTCGTTTCAGAAACTCCAGGCCACCCTTAGGCGCCCTCTCCTCCTGGTCCTCCTGCCCTCTCCATTTCACACCCTGGGGATGGGGTGGGCGTCTCCCAGAGGCGGAGTCCCCCGGCCAAACACCCGTCCAGGGCTAAGCCTGAGAAGGCAGAAGTCCCAGGGTTCCAAGCGGCGATACGGGCCACCCTGCACGAAGTTGAACTACAGAAAAGGACAAAGGACGAAAAGGGGATCGCGAGTGTTGGGGGGATTGGCCACCTCACCCCTGATTGTCCCTGAGCCCCTGCTGGCTGCTGTCACCACAGCCTTCTGCGGGCTCAAGAGGGCCAGGATCCTTCCTGATTAGTAGACACCTACGCAGAGCTACACTCCTGTGTGTCCCCCATACGAAAAGCAGCTCCCCTGTATAGAGCCGCCTGTGTGGCGCGCACACACCCCCTTCCAGGCCTAACCTTTTGGGACAGCTTAGCTTAGATGAGGAACTCAGCGTCGGGGCAGCGCGGATGGAACTCCAGTCTGTCACGTGGAAACGTGTCGTCACACAGCCCAGTTGCCCCCTCAGCAAAATGGAATTAGTGGTAGAAGCTATCCCGTAAGGCTGTAGTGAGAGTTAAATGAGCTGATATGTGAAACGTGCTTTTGACAGTACCTAGAAAATGTAAACCACTTAAATGATAACTATTCAAGATTTTTTAAGTGGGAGGAGGTAACAATGGAATGTAAGGAAATCCCAGTGAAACCCCTATTTTAACTTCTTCTGCCTCTTTACAAAGTCTTTTTCTGCCCAGGGGCTCTGATCTTCTCAAGAGAACTCAAGTCAGGCCTTGCCAGCGAGGTCCTCAAACCAGCGCTGCATTCAGATGGTGAGGGAGCTCAGAAATCCGAGGTCTAGCCCTGCCTTCCTGAAGCTTGCACTCCGAGGTAAACATGGGCTAGCCTCCCATCCCACGTCCCCTCCCACCAAAAAGCTGCCAAACCTATCAGGAGATCGACTACAGAAGTTCTCCAACAGCCCTGTCATGGGGGTGGGAACAACGTAGTCACCGCCTCTTGACTCAGTTCCTGCCAAACGGCTCTATAAACTCCCCCTGCTTGCAGCCCCCTGCTAAGTCCTCTGCTAGTCTGGTTTGGAGAAACCGAGAGTGGCAGGAAGCTGCCAGGTTACCCTCCAGCCTCGCCGAAAGGGCGAACGCTGGGCACCCTGTTCCCCTAGCAGGCACAGCCTGTACTCAAGGCTGGCTTTGATGCGGCGATTAAATTTGGGCCGAGAAAGCCGAAGCCCCGGGGCTAGTGTCTTGGCTGACGGGGTTTTCTCCCCAGGCGCTGGGCGGGCAAGCGATTCCTAGCAACTTCTCCTAAGGAGATGGGTCCGTGTTTATCAACCGGCGCGCCCTGCCGGCCCCTTTCTTTGGTAAACACTCTTTAAACAAACAGCCCATCCGCTCTGTTATTGCCAAAGCTGCTCAGAGCTTTAATAAAAGCCCAGGGAAGATCAGAACCCGCGTCCAAGGCTGCTGCTTAATCCAATGAAGGCAATTTCCGAGGATAATTGCGAACATGTTTTAATGCATATGCATGAAAAAGGATTTTTTTCCGAGAGACCGACTTTACATGCTTATGTAATTGATTGAGGCGCTGACCCGCTATTCAAAATGTTATTTGAGAACCATCAGAATGCGTAAACTTGCAAATTGCCCAGCTTGTATCTGAATTAATACCTCATTCATCATCATTATGGGTTGATAAGTTAATTTAACCATTTCATTCTGCCTTAATGAGCTATAGTTAAATTAATGCCACATAATATATGAAAGTAACATTTAAATAGAAGCACTGGGCTGAGACAAGCCGA